>NW_027286449.1:0-24964 GCF_022747635.1 Hetaerina americana | reverse complement strand
AAATTTAACTGATGGAGAACAAAAGATGGCGCTAAAGGAAGGCCCATACGTTCTTCTTCAGTCTTGTCTATCTGCTGTTGATTTTCGTCCGTGGGAGGGAAAATAGCAACTAAATAAAAGCGTGCTAAAAGAGAAGCGGACAGGGATAGGTAAAACTGATAATTTATGAAACTCAGCCGTTTTATAAATTTTCCTTTGGCATAGGTATCCATTATTTTCACAAATTCACGTCTGAAATCATGAAAGTCATCCGTTGGCATACTTTACAATGATATTGCTGTTTTTCTCTTATGCCACAGCGTCGCCTAGGGTTGCATTTCATCGGCTACCTATTACAAAAGAGACAAAGGTCTCTTTACCCCTTCCCCTTACATGTACATATATCTCCGGGCTATATTTGTCCTCTGCAAGATTAATACGTGTAAAAGCTGTAATCACGTATCTCTCAGGACAAAGATGGGTTGATTGCAGCCATGTCTTCCCTCCACAGTGCTAATTCTCTCACACTCTCTTCTTGGATTTGTTTCTTAGCCTTAATTTTAAGAGGAATTCAAAGAAAAAAACATGTGGTGAACATCTTCGTCAAGACAAAGACGGTCATTACACTTCTTCTGTCTACTTTACTTCTGTTACTTTCCTAAGAAATATATTTTGCCCAAACTACCTGGGTTTTCGACCTTTTAGACTATCTTAAAGTGAGTTCATTGTAGATAAAAGACGGCCATCACACTCCTTCTGTCAACTTTACTTCAGTTACTTTCCTAAGAAATATATTTTGCCCAAACTACCTGGGTTTTCGACCTTTTAGACTATCTTAAAGTGAGTTCATTGTAGATAACTTCAAATTTGGAAAAAAATCTGTAATGAATGAATTGCGTGGAAGAATTTGCAATGATATCACGATTGTTGTGAAACCGTACTTATCCTTGGTAATAACTTTTCATTGTAAATAATTTCACTATCGCTGCCATCAGTCTCATGTAGAATGACGTAATAACCTCATACCTGACGCATTTTCTCGCCTTATATTAGCTGTGATCCACGGACTTCTGCCAGCTGCCAAACCGACACTAACACAAGGCACGTTCACTTCAAGTAGTGCTCTTTGAATGGCCTTCCTCTCGCTTCTCCTCGACTGATCGAACCCTTCATCTGATGCGATCACCCCTCCAATTTCCACCTACTCCGCCTTTCGCCCATCTTCCCCTTCGACGACCTTCGGAGGATTTAGCCGTTTTGCGGCAGAATCTCCTCCACACACTCCGGATGTTGGTATCTGGTAACACACCTGCCTCCGGAATCCCGACAGAAAACTTCGCTCTCTTCATCGAATGTCCTCAGGATCGAACCATAAGAATCCACACAGTGTCCACGCTCAACGGAGGAGTCGAACCCGGGGTACTACTGGTTGACATTACGTGGAATTTTAATTTTCTGGAAACTCGAATTTTCTATGTGATGTTTTCCACTGCTGTCACCAGCCTTATGGGGGAGGGGGAAGAATTGTTTGTATTGGTGTAATTTTCAATTATTTTACGAGTTGTTTTGCTACTGTTGTGATCATGGTCCGTGCGGACGGACTTAGATTCTAAATTACATTTGTCCAAGAAGTCAGTTTCTCTCCAATTTTGTTTTGGCTAAACACGAGTGTCTTATCATTCCGGTAAAATTAGTGCGCTGTCCGCTTCCTTTTTCTCGCTTTTACACATTTTCTCTCTTTCCGCTTCCTCTCCATTCTCCAACTGCACCTAGCCGAAAGGGCCGTCATGTGTTGGTCTAATTCGGTCGCCGTAGACAGAATGTCTCGACTATTGAATCTCTTCAACCATAATGCAAGTTCTGTATAGATATTAAATACTTCTGTCCAGGCACTTGCGAATAACGGAAATGATAAGCATTTGCGACATACTACTCGAGCTGTCTTGAGGACAAGTGTCACGGGAGTGTGACTTTTTGTCACCGATTAGCGATGCCAATAAATGTGAGGAAACGTAAATTATTCACTCGAGGAACGGTTGTTAACAAAGTTTATCGATTACGTTTCGAAATTGGAAAAGCTGTCGTGACTGGGATGGACATGAAAGCGTTTGAAAGAGGACCCGGATATCCAAGTTCTCCATAAATTATATATCCGAATGTGCTGATTGGGATCTCGGGTTCAGACATACCTTGAATCCATGGTGAACTGTGTGTTTCAATTTGAGTTGGCGAAAAAATGAAATTGGCGGATCTCCGGATACCAACGATTTCGGGTTCATCTTATAGCCCTTAATTGCACATGACAGAAGTTAACGGGTGTTCATCCGAGACAGCAGAATCTCATTATTTGGTTGAATTTTAAAACCTCGTATGACTTTGAGGATTTGTTTTGTTATTTGATGACAACAAACTGTTTATTTGTTACGAATGACAACCGATGAGTTGAATCTTGACGTGTAATGCGGCTTTGAAATTTTCTTTTGCTATTTTGGAGCAAATATTTTTGTTGTGAATATCAACATAGTTGTTTTGAGCGTTAATTAGAAGAAAAAATTTGATGCGACCCATAGAAATTACAGGTTGTTTTCAGAAAACTAATAGTCAGTGTAGGTATTTCCATAAGGGGCAATTTTCCTTATATGATTGAGTCTTCAAATTTTGACGCGGTTTTGATTTTCCTTTGATATTACATCAGAACACTTAGCTTATTTGTTTAAGACATCGAGTCGTAAATTTTAGTTTCGTTGGCGGTAGAAAGAGATATCTGGTAAAAGTAACCGAGAACATTCATTTCCAGGAATCTGTTCTCTTGAATCACGGTGTTTTTCACGAGTAGAAGCCATCAAAACGTGATGATCGGGCAACTATTCATGGTGTATCAACTAAACCGCCTGGTGTCCTCGGCATTAGATGGATATCCTCGGGCGAATTGAATACTCTCTTCCCTAGGGCATATTGGGGAAGAAGAGGGAAAAGGAGGCGCGGGAAAGGAAAAACCATCTCACTTTATTTTTCAAATTGAAAAATGGAGCCGCGCCGCGTCGGATTTCCCCCCTGCATCATCATCACCTTAATCACTGGGCTGCGTCCGCAGGGAGGTGGGAGGGGAGTGTGCTTGGCGACAGGTGGCGCCGTAGCCGCGCCGGATATGCGCTCGCTCCCCGAGTTTTTTACCCGGAAAGTCCTTTTTTGGCGGCCACTGCCTTGCGGATCCGAGGCGCTCTTTCTTGCGGTGAGCTGAGGAGGGTGGGTTTGGGGCGGCGGAGGAAATGGCGTATGTCGACCTCTCGAGAGGAGGATGGGAAATGGGAGAATACTTCAACAAATTCAACCCCACGACCGCAAAAGATATATATATATATATATATATATATATATATATATATATATATATATATTTTTTTTTTCCATTTAGAAACCAACGTTAGGAGATTCATAAAAAGATGCGACCAGAGCCTCTACGGCTTGATTAATGGATCAAACAGAAAACACTGGAAAGGCCTTGCTATGGTGAGCGTGTTACGATATCATTTCCAGATCGCCCACCGGGCAGGTGTGGCACATGCCTGGCTACCTCGAAATTGGAAGTAATAAGGCCATTTAAGCGTTGCAAATAATGTCGTGGCATGTGAGTGATTCTATGATGTTCAGTCATTAATAAAAATTAATTTTACTTAAAATGATTATCTTGGAAGGAAAAAAAAAGAGTGGATATAATTCCGGTTCTTAGAAGATCAAGACAGCGAGACACATCATATGCTATACTATCCTACTTCTTCTTCACTTGCCTAACTTCCTTCAAACATTGTCCTTTTTCCTATAACTTGAATCATGTAATTAGTTAGCTCCTTTGCAATTCATGCCAGAAGTTCAATGCTACCTCAATTTCCTGTATCAATTTATTCAGGGTTAAGCCGCAGCAAAATTAGCCCAGAATAAATTATACAGAAAATTGAAGTGAATGGCTACGTAATGCATAAGGCAAAACGAATACATGCCTATGGCGACAGCATTGCACTGGTAGCATGAAATGCAACGGCATCTAGTGGATAAGTTTCAAGTTGTGGAACAAATGACCGCATTTGAAGGGCATTAGGTAAGCAGATAATGGGTAGGAAGTTGTTGCATGAAATGAAGGGAGGTAGAAAGTATGCGGAATAGAAAATAATTTGATGTAATATAGACTGTCAGGTTTCGTCTTACTAGCAAAAATGAAGAATGGTTGTGATGATTATGTTTTTGTCCATCGAAAATCTTTTTAACGGAATACTATAATTAATAATAATGATTTAAGTTTTAGGTAATGCAAACTTCATTGCTCTTCGTAAAACTTCATTGATCAGTGATTATTATACTAATGTACTTATTAAAATATTGTTTGTGTGTAACGTGGGCGGCGAGAGAAGTTGTATTGAAGAAGTGAATGATGTGTTAACGGTGCGTGATTTTGAACGGTAAATGAAATTGAAGATTGCGTGATTAACGGAGTGCGGTGATGGACGGAGCGTTGTAGGTTTGGTGTGAACCTAGCCCTTGTGTAATGGTAAAGGTGGAGTTGGTAATCTTAAAGTGTCATTGTATATAAGAGCATTTTGTCTCATATCTGTTCTTCTTATGCATGCAGTCGTATATATGTGCATTGTAAGAGTGACCTTTGACCAGACTTGAGCGTTGCCACAAGGACAATTGACTAATTGTGACGAGATTTATATAATTAAAAATAATAAATGGAAATAAGAATAAATATATGACAATAACTACATCCCAGTTGCTACTCAGGTATGCCACTAAATATATTAGGTATATAAAACGGATCAGGAAATATGTAAACGAATTATCAAGGGAAGAAAGCCAATAATGAAAATATCAAACTGATAAAATCTTTATCTCTTTTCTGCATAAGCAAAATGAAACAATATTAATCCTTATTAGGACAGCAGTTAATTGTGAATGTGAGGGAAGTACTTCTACCAACTCTGCGACCACAGGATCTGCAGGATATCCAACAGGTAAATTATCCTCTGGCTGCGTCTATCCCTTCGCCGCGCGAATGATCGAGAATCGACTGTAACATGATAGGCAAAAAGACAGGGATCCGTCGAACTGCTGAATGAGTTCCTCCTGATCGATTTCACTCGTGAATATTTTTCAACTACGCCATTCCGATCTTTCCTCCCATCGCCCTCCCGCCCGCCTCCTCTTCCAGGTGAGGTCACGGAGAGAACTTGCGGGTGCTAATGCCTCCGAGCACGGCGCATGAGAATCATTTCAAGCTAGTTCCTGTAGAGCATTAAGAATATTTCGCTAGATATGTTAATTCTCAGAATGTGATGTGCTTTGGAGGAGAATTGCTACAGTAAGAATAATTTTTACATAAGCTATTCAAATGATTGACAAAGAGGTTCACAATGATTTTAAAATATCCCCTATCCTTTCTCCTCGGATTTCTTGAATTATTTAATTGACTATAGCCTACTTATTAAGGTTTGTTTTTGATAGACGCAGATACTAAATTTCAAATGACGCCTATTATGATGCTAGTACCATGAAATCTTACACTGAGTTAATCGATTTTTCAGCTCCAAATTCTTTTTGACTCTCGTACGTTTCATCCAGAAATGCTATTTCTCGTTATGCTTTGGTCAGTCACAATTCTTCCCTCTATCCCAGATTTTAAAATTCCATTGCCGTGCATTTTTTTCGCACATTCTGAATATAACCAGGAAATTACAGAGTTATGTGAATAAAGAAATCAACCCTAGTGTTTGTGTCATAAGTCATAATAAGCCATATGCCGTTTATGTATATGTTTAAATAAACTACTTTTCAATTCAATCCCTAAACGCCCGTCTATTCACAGTGGGGGGGAAGAGTGAAAGAGCTCCGGCGTTCGTACCGCCGACTGCTTTCCAAGAAAATCTGGTACTCAGGAAAATAATAGAGTTCTGGTGAAGTTGGGTTTTTTCAATGCCATCGCCTTGAATTTGAACCCGGGTCACTCCGGTCAATATCCTAATGCTCGAACCACTAAGCTACCACGCCGCAGTGTTTTACATGGTAATATGCGTTGCCTTTTACTCAATATGATTTAAATCTACGAGGAAGCTTTGTATTGTTGAACGGAGATGTTTTAAAGATAATCATTGAAGCCTTCGAATATTATTAATAATTTCGAATAAATTATTCAATTCGTTCTTAGGTATCTCACATGATAAAGGTACACTCGGAACGTTATCTAATAATTCTTATGCTCTAAGTATTGCGTGACTCCCAACTTTTTGCCCTACTTTATTCCCTCCTCAGGTTCTTCATACCCTCTGAAGTGACTATCCAATGAGACTCTTCCTTCCTTTACCCCATTTACCTGACATTCTCTTTTATATTACAAACGTTAACATATCGCTACCTCCAAATATTACTAACTCCTACGTTTTCCTTCTTATTTGGATTTCTCCCCGCCACTTCCTCACTTCTCCGACCGTATTTATAAATTTTGTCGCCAGTATTACTCTCTGTCCAACTGATTATCTCAGTTATTCTCCATGCCCACATCTTCTTATGTAATCTAATCCATCCTTTTACCTCACAGACCGGAATGAGAATCCTCACTGCACAATGCTTCACATTAAAATCGGCATTATCTTTTTTTGCTTCTTTATATTTTGACTGTAAGTAACCAATTCCCATCTTCTAAATGGTGTTTTTCGCCAATACTATTCTTTCTCTAATGCCATCACTATTACTCAAACATCCCTCCAAAATGCAACATTTATAAGTAGCTCCACCTCGACTAGTTTATAAACTTTTACTTTAATGCTTAAAATACTATTCTAACTTCTTCAGAATATCATTTCTCTCATAATTTTGTGACTAATCTCCATGCCACATTTATCACATTAATCCCGCCAAGACCTCGTCATTAACAGTGTTGTCTTTGAATAGATGATTCTCTCATTCCCTATCTCTTCACGTTACGTCTGAAGTCTGCCCTCTCTTCTCCCCCCGCCTCCGCAAACCTTCACTCCCCAACCGCGTTTCCCATCCCCTTTCCCGGGTAGGAGAGGACGGCGACAATGAACCCGCTCGCTCGTAACCAGCGACGGTCTCCCATGAATGACCGCTCCACGGAGACGGCTGCGGTGCGGGTGTGGGTGTGGGAGGGGGGGAAAGGGGGGGCTGAGGGCGGAAGGGGTGGGAGCTACGCTAGCGGGGAAGGAGCCGGGAGAAGTGTGTGCGGTGGTGGTGGCGAAGGCGGCAGGTGAGCTGAGAATGAATCGCAGTGTTCCCTCCATTCATCTTTCAATGGTAACAAGCGTCGCTTCGTGGAATTATTTCCTAGTAAAACAGGTAGCTTTGTTGTCACCGGACATTTTATTCCACACACACTAACACACAAAGTCTAAAGGTTCATTTCACAACCTTGGAAAGTTCATCACCCCATCGACAGCGTGGCCGAACGGCATTAGCACAGTGTTGACAATAGCGCAGTGTTGGTGATAATAATGACATATTACTTAGCTTCATCCGAATTTATGACCTATCATGCATTGTCCCCCAAGAAGGCTTGTAGTAGCGGTGGTGAGGACACCAGCATTTTATATATTTTTTCCTTTGATTACTAGAGCATTATTATTATAGGTATTAACACAATATGGGAATCAAAAACATGAAATTAGTTCTAGTGAATGGAAATAGGGAGTGTCATGTGATTTATCATAATCACTAGAGGGATCAATAGATTGGCAAAGGATTCTCAAAGAAGGGATTCAATTGAAAATCTAATGTTCATCCTCCCATCTAACTTTACCCGTACGTTGCCCGTGGTGAATTTAAAGTCAGTAGCATTTTGAGTTTGAAATTAAGTATTCGTAATGTGCATAGCATTGCACTCAGGGTTTTAGATGGCAATTTTGAGGGACTTAACGATGGTTCTGTTGTGATACCGAATCAATTGAACTAAGAACAGGCGTATACATCTGTGTGAGTCGATTTCTTGATGGTGGAGGTCAAATCTGGCATTATATAGTAGTGTATGGTCTTAATCATTCCATCAGCATCAGAGATAAGCTCAAATTTACTGCTGCACCTTTTTTGAAGTTTTACCTTGATTTCTCCCTTGGCACCTTAGAGGGTCCAGAATGTTACCGTCTCAAAAGTCTCATACTCTTTCTTCTCGCAATAAATATTCACATATACAGAATATGGATCTTGAATGAGATTTATTTGGTGGCATTTTGTCGGTAATTTCGATGGGCCCCGTCTGTTCACCGCCTAATCAAAATGAGGCCTAACAAGTGAGTGATAAAAACTGATAATTACTTGCGTTGAAGTGTCTTCCAAGTACTTGGCATGCGCTTGGCTATTGTAAAATGTGTGTCTGATTCGTGTGCAATATTTTCATGAGAGAAAGACGCCGTCAAGCGCAATATTTCCAGAATGGTCGAAGAATGGGCAAAGCAGTGAGTGCGCCCTGGGCCCTTCGCCTTTCCTCCCCGAAATGGGTCACCTCCGTCCCGCATTCGTTTAGGCTTCCCGAGGTAGGCGTCTGATTGGAAGTTGCGATCGGTTGTAGGTGGTTTGTGCCCATTGATGCCACCATTTAAAGCCGTGGGTGCGGTTTGATTGTGTCCCAGGGTAGAGTGCGTTTTGGACGGAGGTCTTACGGAAAGGAGAGTTGGGATATACCACAAAGGGTACATAACATGCCACAATTCCCCTTCCCCAAAGGTATGCAAAAACGAGGAGGGGCAAACTAAAAATATCCAAGGTCCCTATAACTCAGGAGTAGGGATTCTTTGCATTATCTGACATAAAATAGAGAATTATTTAGAGAAACTGATATTCATTATTGCTGATTTTTGAAGGAGGCAATTTCCAAACGACGGAGTATCCTCTCAATGCTTAGCGTGGATTATATTTCAAAAGATAGGTTTTTAATTGCGAATCTATTTGCCTAATTTTCTATTCCGCTTTTAAAGTTCCCATAAACCGCAATGCTCCCAGTTTAAAAAATCCACGATCGAACTTAATCCATCAAAATACGATTAAAAATAAATAAATGGATTGGTGAGAAAATTACGTTGCAACACAACCATAGGAATTGTGAGCTGATTTCAGCAGTAATTCATAATTTTGAACACGTTTATCAACTACACATTTACAACCGCTTTGTTATCACCCACTCCCGGATGTCTGTGCAAATGAATGAAATGCCTATACCATATCAGGCGTTACAAAACTGATTTATTTGCTGGCGAGGAACAATCTATGCCTTTCAGGACTCTAAAAAATATGTATCTTCTTTTTATCTGGGATATGCATACAGACTCGATAGCATCTTAGATAATTAACCATTGAATTGTGTAAAACTATTCTCAGGCAATTGTCACAATGGTGTATGTTTGACCTCACAAGTGATAATTGTCAACCCCCAGTGGTTAATATCCATGTAACTCACTTATTTTGTTTGTCATCATAGCCGTTTACCTTTTATTCTGGATGGAAGAAGCCATTGTAATGGGGAATATTGCCAATGATCACGAAAAGTTTTTTATAATATAAGTTATTATTATTAAAAAAATTTATAACATGATGATTAATAATCAAATGCTTTTATGCTACGCGTACGGAAGACGAAACCGCAACTCTCGTCTTTTCCTTCGATGCTCCTATCTCTCTCTTTTTCTCGAATTTTATTGACGGAACGTATGTATAAATACATTTAATTGAATGTGACAGGAACAGCGAAGGCCAAGGCGAAGAACGAGGGCATGTCTCGGAAGAGCGGAGAGGAAGAGAGAGAGAGCGAGCTCAATGTTCTCTTCCCTCGGGTGCAGAGGGGAAGGAAAGGAGGGAGGGAGTCGTCTCTTTGTCCGCCACGGTCGACGCGGTTTGAGGCGTGAAGAGCGGGGGAAGCGAACGGGGCGGCGGGGGAGGGGATTCCACACCATCGAGGAAATAAGGTGGAGACTACGGCGGAGGCTCTGAACCGCTGTAAGTTTGCGCCACAGCCTCTGAAAACTCCTTTGTTTTTTCCCCTTAGCGTTTTTGGAATTGAAGAGCTATTATTGAATCACCTCAAGTCTTCTCTGATACCATCCGTGAACTGCAGTCAGCAAGGACGGAAGTCTTTAGGGAGTAATATTGGAAATTCGTTATTCTTTGTCACTCCACCCAATATAACGTTTGAACCAATTCCATGTTGTAATTAAATCATAATTCTTTGTCATTACCCGTCTAGTTCTAAGATAGTCCTTTATTGGCCTCTGACGAAATAAGAACATCTCTCTCTAATTATGGGCTCGAAATTGCTGCATTTAAATTTTGTACGCGAAAGAGTAATTGTATAATACAAGCAAGACTTTTCTCTAATGTTCGTAATGGTGACGAACCGTGGATATCGCCAGGATTACTAAAATTTATCGCCGTTGGAACGTATTTCTCTGATTTTAATTGGGTTGTTATTTCTACGAGACTGAATAAGCATTTAATAACTTTTAATAAATAATAAAAAAAACTCTTTGCATTACCGGTAAACTTGGATGCTCAGGAGGTAGCTTTCCAAACTTCTAGGAAGTTTGACCTTTTCGTGTCAAGAAGAGGCCTATCCTAGTTCATTCGATGTAAAACGCTGTCATATTCATTTTCTCCTGGCAAAATGTCTTGGTAAAATAGATCGGATATCCACTGAACTTTGCTTACTTCATTACTTAACACATTCTCCGATTGGTCGCAAACACTAGTAGGATGTAGTAACAACAAGACGGAAGCGATATTTTGTTGTAATAATCGTACGAGACCGCTCGTTCCGCTGCAAAATCATGCTAATTAAATCGAATCGCTGCGAAAAAAAATTAAAAAAAAAAGAAAGGTCAAACTTGGAAAAATACCAAATTCACCCAAAGTTCACGTCCAATTCCGTTAAACGCGCGGTGTTTGCGATCGTTTAAAACGAAGATCGACGCGGATGGCGTTAATTCTCATGCTGAGCACCCCCAAGTCGTTAAGTTAATTGGAATTCGAGGTAATTCTCCCCCGTTCCTCACCCCATCCCATTCCCCGATGCCTTCCATCAACCGCTGCCGTGAAGTGGTTCACACTTGACTTGAGAGCGGCGGTTTGTCGATTCGACGCAGTGGAAGCCTCCAGAGCGAGAACGCCGAGGGCGACAGGCACACTCACTCCCCCCCTACTCCCACCTCCTCTTCCCCAGGAGCACGCACCCCCCTGGCCGAACCCACCCCACTGACGGACGGGAGGATCCCCTTCCTCCCTCCTTTTCCACCTCCCTGGGGTGCTGGTGCGTAGCCGTGGAACAATCCTTTTCCACCTTCCGCTCTCCTTACTTACCTACCACCCCCGTCAATTCCCCTCTACCTCAGGACCCGACTCCTGAATCACTTCCGTGGGCTCGCCGCCAGTCAACCCTCAATGGGAGTCCGCGGATGGCAGTGCGGCTTCCGCCACTCCATCCCTCCCCCCCCCCTCCCACTTAGTTCGGGCGTCGGCAGGTGCCGCGCCCTCTCACCCACCCTCCAACCAGACTGGGGAAGCTAACTGTAAACATTAACTCTGCTCAAGCTAAACTCAATAGTTTTAGCTGAGTTAAGTCAAAAGTTAAAAGTCAAATAACAGTAATTTTGAATTCAAAACAGGATTAGCTTATGGGTTAATTTAGTGAAAATATTTTGTCTCTTGTGAATATTTTTGCGGTTTTTTTTATTTCTCTTAGAAGAAATTAATCTTTATAGACGCTTTCGAACGGCTTTATTCTACTGCATTTTATATATACATATATATATATATATATATATATATATATATATATATATATATATATATATATATATATATATAGAAGTACCTTTATGACGTTGTCATCTCGTTCTCTTTCCTTTTACTTCACTAAAACACTGAACTAAAATTAATTTCATTGCGAATCCCTTAAGTGTGATGAATTAACTAATAACGTTTAAAGTTAATTGATTTTCCAATAGGGTTATAAACGCGTTGAGTTAAAATTTTTAAAGGAAAAATAAGCACTACTTTAAAAATTTTAGCAATTTAACTTTACGTTTCGACGTTTAACGAGTTACCAGGTAAGTCTGGCTGCAACCCGCCCTGATATGAGGCGAGGGCGGAAGGTTGTCTTATGGACGCTGACGATACGAGTGCGAAAAGATTCGTCAATGTGGGTGAACAATCTCTCTCTCTCACCCATGAATCTCTCACTGCTGAAGCATGCGAATCCAGCAAACAACTGATTGGTATATATTTTCAACAAATGATGTTTTAGGGGTTTTTCATTGAGAATATTAACAAAACAACTGTCCGATCAACTGAGAACGTTGTCTTGTGCTGATTGGTTGAATCTTAATTATCTCCCTAACATTAGTTTCGCTTCGACGGCCGTCGTACACCGTTGACAACATTGAAAACAATATGAAATAATAAATATCCTTTATTTCTCATGAGAAAATAGGTAATTTTTCCGCACAGAGCTGATATAATAACAAATTTTCCGGTTTGATTTACGTTTGGTTATCACAATTGCTTCCCGTATCAGATGAGGAAAGTACTGGTCGCCGAAGAAACTTTCAACAATACACTTTTATATTTATTGGCTGAGTGAGCACATAGCTCTCCAATTATTAAGCAAATCTGTTTCCGATAACGTCCGTACTGGTATGTTTTGAATGATTTAAAATAATTGATTTTCGACGATACATATACACTGTTCAAGTAAAACCTGATTACGCACATTTAAATTTGTAACATGGAAACGTAGGCGATGTTTTTCTTCACTCAACTATGAACACGAAAGTATTTAATCCCTCGTTTTTAGTTTTTAATTCAGTATTTCATAGTTAAACATTCGTAAAGCTAAATGTTTATTACTGAGCGACAAAACATTTTAACTGTAATTACAGCAGAAACCGCTCGGCTTACTTCAAATTTTGCCTAATAATGTGCGTAAGTCGTCGAAAAAACTCATTAGACAGCGAGGCGGAATTTCCAGAAGCGTGGAAATATGTGGACTATTCAGACTGAGTTCTAGGAGACAAACTTTTACTTCTCTTGATGTTTCAGGAGAAAAGGAGTCCTATTGTGGTCGAATTTCACACCAATTGGCTTTCGATTCGAGGAAAAAACCAGTGTCGCCAACTGTTTTCAGTGAGTGGTCATGATGGCCGCGTTCTCTTCTCTAACTTGATATACTTTCTGGCATGTAAAAGAAAATTTCGATTCGCTGACAAGTGGATCGCGTCCCCTTCAATTTCTCCAAGATTCAAAAAACCTATTTCCATTGTTACTTCCACGACTAGAGATCGATTTTTTTTATTCATGGGCTGTGGAAAATTTTCATTCAAGGTACATGAATTCTAATTTTTTTTACCTCTTCAAAAGACGAAGTGCCTCTTCAAAACTGTCTTCGGCGACCGAGCAAGTGCAAATATTTGCGGCTCCAAAGTGATGGATAATTCTATACCTAAGCCGAAGTAGAAGTATGGTGTATTGGTTACAATCGCGATGTCATCTTTTTTTTCCCCACGAACTGCTGGCGGAAGGAGAAAATGTCACACATTGTTGGAGCAGTTTTTTTCGATTTTAAAGTGGCGCAGCTTGAGTGGTTTCCGTTCATCTTTTTTTTTTATTAAGCTTTCATTTTATTTGAGGGTGCTCCGGTTCATTTTTATTTTGATAACTGCCGAGATTTTTTCCATGCGAATGGAGTCAAGACGGAGTCAGACGTTGGCGGACCTTCGGAGGCCTCTTTTCACCTGACTGTCTTGAGTTCGCGGAAGTGAAGGACTTGTCATTTTCCTTTGAATGTGATTCAGTTGCAGGTTATGATTCTCACAAAACAAAATCTTACGCCTAATCTGTCCCCAACCTTCTATTTCAAATTGATTGAACCAGCCAACAAATTTCACAGTTTTAGTTTAGTTAGTTTCCATAGAGACATCGGAGACATTTTGTCTTTGTGATCTTTTATTGTAAAACTGATATTATAATCAATCACGTACTTAGTGGTGCGTGAATTTTCTTTGTGGCAAGAAGATTGACTACAAGTGTATGTAAACGTGTACTTAAACGCTGTTAGGCAGGTGCATATCTGAAAAATAGCCCATCAAACCCAAACCAGGTGTCTCAGATAATTGCTTGAACACTTTTTAAGATTTCTGGCGACTCTTCTCATGCTCTCTTCCTCTCTCTAACTCCTGCTTCACTCAACTTTACACGGACATAGTATCCTTCTTCCTCTCTAATAATTTCCATCAATATTTTTTTCTTCAATTCCAAATATCCTTATCTTACCGTCAAAAACAAACCTACCTCGGACATCTCATTCTCATCAAATTTTCTCCATACAATTCATCTTTCTTGTCTTATATTCAGCAGTTGTCTTTTCTCTCCATCTCTTCTTAAAACCTCTCAAGTTTTTTTTTCTTTATGCGATCATCTGAATTCATGTATTCTTCTCCAAATTCGTCAAACCCCCCTCGATTATCGGCAACATATTTTTGCCATTTCATCTCAATGAATTTAAACATTCACGCTTATGCTCTCGAAGTGCCAGTAATATTTTTGCACATTCAAAATGGACAACTCGCCCAAGAGCGATACATTATTTTTTTTCTACTCTTCAATTCTGTTCAATTCTTAGGCCAATTTTCTGATTGCCGAGCGGCTTCCGATCTCCCTTACGCGGACACACCTCCGTCTCAATTACGACCGGTGCCCTGAAGGTGGAGTGGGGAACGGATGGATATCAGGGAAGGGAAGGAGGGTATAAGGTGACGGAGAACGAACTACCTCCCACCCTACCTCCATCCATCCACCTGGAGGAAACCCACAGTCCCATTGAGATACGAACCGCTCTCTCCCTCTCCATCTCTCTTTCTCTCTCTCTCTCTCTCTCTACGAACAACAAAGAAATCATAATTTTATAACAACCGTGGCCTTTTTTTATTGGCCCGAACGTGTAATGCCAGTGGCGTGTAACAATCGATTTTTTTCTTAGCATTTCGAGAGGTTTGGAGCGGAAGGGATGGGGGAACAGCATTCTGGTTTTCGTTGACTGTTGACTGAAGGCCTTCCCGATGGGAGGAGGGGACAATGGAGGCGATTGCGTGTGAGTGAGCGGTGTGGGATGGCGAACAAATGAAAAAAATGGAACGTCTAAGGGCGCAAGTCTCCATTGCGATACCTTCAATTTTTTTCCTAACACATTTTTTTCCGTCGCTTCGCGTTCCATTAAAGCCTTCAGCGGACTGTTTCGACTGCCGAGTCTCCGGTGTGGAGGATGGAAGAGGGCTCCCCCACCTCTACTATCCCCCCTTTCCGCATCCCCCCCACCACCCACAACCATCATCCTCGCTTTTTTTACGCGTATTTGGGGAGGTGGGGCGATTTTGGAGTGGAGAAGAGAGTTGGGGAAGGGGCGTTTTGTGTGTGTGGGCCGAGACGGTGAAAGCGATGGACCGAAGGCACATTTATCCGATGTATCAAGGAGTAATGCGATTTTAACGATTTGCTTCGAGGAATCCGACCAAGAGGAAAGCGGATTACGGATTTATAAGGTTGGGTCTCGTTTTCCCGTCCTTTTTTCCAAGTGCCCCTTGATTGTGATTGACGCTCCGCGACATCATATTTCAATGCTGATAGCCCATTGAGTCCGTCCTGCAAACAGCCGCTGAATGTGTTATGTTCACATATATCTATCCGTATGTAGCATAC
The DNA here is from genome assembly GCF_022747635.1 of Hetaerina americana. Taxonomy (NCBI): domain Eukaryota; kingdom Metazoa; phylum Arthropoda; class Insecta; order Odonata; family Calopterygidae; genus Hetaerina; species Hetaerina americana. The sequence continues at coordinate 9,244 of NW_027286449.1, read as the reverse complement.
AGAGAGATGTATGCGAACATAACACATATGGTGTGCCTGGCTTTAAGGAAGCCTCAGAAAAAGGCCGAAAGCCAAAACCATCTGAAATGTGAAGTGTTATTTTACGTGTATTCTATACCTTTACATATTTTTGTTATATTATGCCATTGAAGTGCAATATGTATATATATATATATTATATATATGTACATATATATATATATATATATATATATATATAGATGCACATAAACCCCAATATTTCCGGGAAAAATGTGTACTACACGCTGCCACCATCTCAAGTCACTGTTTCGGCCGATTCCAGGCCCCTAAAGCCCCAGGCTCGTGAGTTTCACGTTTTCCAGCCAAATTTAATTTTAAGCCTACTATTTAAAAAAACTATATATATATATATATTATTTGTCAAATTCTTGGAAACTCTGGTAATCCTATTTATTGCGTTCTCTACTCGGTGATGATGATACTACTTATAAAAATAAAATTACCATATTGTTTCTTATCGCAGATTTCCCTTTGAACAGATACGATTGATTAAAATTGTTTCAGCTAAGTCAAACTGAACCTAAGTTAGTGGAAGTGATAAGCGGTGTAGCACATGTTATTCGGAATAAAATGGTAGGCGTGGAAGCGCGCTAATGAAGTCGTACCCCGCAGTTCAAAGGAGTGGTATTTGAATTTCAACTTCTATGCCGTCAAATGTTACAGAAGTATTTTATTGATTGTAAACGTGTGTTTTTAGGTGTTATCGGTGATAGGCTGTCTTAGAAAATTTCAAAAAAATACAACTTAAACTAGAAAATATCGTAATGCTTTGGGGTGCAGTCATTTCAAGGTTTAATTTCCACGGAATCTAAACTGTTGACGGAGGATTTTTTCTCTGTATTAATCACGGTGAAAGGCGTGATTGAACCCATAGGAGACGTACTGCATACGGTACAACAATAATATAGATCAGTTACGACTTCAATGGCCTGTTCTCAATCAATTTACTGGGGAAAATGTTTGATTTGATTACTATACTGGTTACTGTTCCCCGTACTTTTTCTGCAGTTAGTTTTACCACAAATCAAATCATAAATAAGTTTGCTGATCACGAAAAATTACAATATTGGGTATGTTGAAATCGCTATAAAAATAAATTTACAATTTAATTGAGAAAAAAATTAAAATTTTGAAGGGAAGGCAATGGCATAAGGGAATATTTAATGAGACAACCATAAAGAAATAATCTCCAGTGTAGACGTTCAAACTAAATGTTAGCTATAAAACAAACGTAATGATCAGTAAAAAGAGACGTTTCAGGCGTGATATGGTGGAATATCATGATTAATTAAAAATAGCCTGATGATGATGTAGTAACATTGAAACCGGTCGCATTAAATTTTATTTTTGTGGAAAATTGCTATTTTTAATTAAATAGTAATGATCAGTAGCCTAAAAATGTTATACATTTATATTTTTCGATCGAAAAAAAGGCAAGATAGAGCAAGTGGAACAGTTCTCATATTTAACCATCAGGAAGACGTATGATGGGAAACATAGGAGAGCTATTTCTAACGGAATAACACTTTCAAGAATTCTTTGCGTCAAAAGAAACAGTGACTTACAGCAGATTGTGCATTCTTTTTCATCGAAAACGGATCATAAAAACCTGTGCATGCATTTCAGTCTTTTGAGGCCAAGAGACTTGGTCGATAATAGCAGCAAAGAGAAAATAAGCTTGAAGCGATGGAAATGTGGCGGGACAAAAGGACGATGAAAATAAAATTGGCGAACCGAATGACAAAAAAATTTCAGATTCTTAAAGGAGTTGGTGAAGAGAAAATTCTGCGAAGGGGACAAGAGGATAGGTTAACTGAACGTGGACCCGTGAGTCACGACAGCTGACTGAAAACCATAAAGGGAGGAATCTGCCTACATTCACACAATACCCCGCAAACCGCCGCAAGGGCGTGTGGTCTCTTACGCCACTAGCCATGCATCAGGGGAGCTAAGAACTACTGAGGAAGGCTTCGGATGAATCATAATAATATTACGAGAATAAATTGGCGTTATTGACCCCAACAGAAGGACCATGAAGAATAGAAGAAATAAGCTTATCTGAATAATTTGGGGAGCTGTTACCGTTTAATAAAGATGAAACGTTTTACATTAGTTAATCGCTATCGATCTTGACGATTTTACTATTGTAATATTTTAAGCATAATATATGTTCTTACAAAGCTATTTAATTAATTAATAGGACATACATTTGATTAATGTGATTATCAAGAAAGTAGTCGTATGACATTAGAAAAAAATATCAAATATCATATTTAACTAATTAAATACATATGTAGGTCTACCGAAACGAATTCTGCGAAAAATATGATTTCTATTTAAATAATTCATTCTTGTATTTTGCAATAATCTAGAGAATGACGATAATCGCAGGAATATATAGGGAAACTTCTGACAAGCCTCCAGGTTGAGTTAATCAATCAATCCAATATATAAAAAAAACATGAATAACCAATAATATGCTGCAATTAAACCTTTCAGATTTTCAAATTAACTATTTTTTTAAGGGTAAAAAAATATTTGAATACTCATATCGTTTGTTTGCCCAAGCGAGTTCGACCTGTCTCCGGAGTTTAGATCGGACACGGCAACTAGTTTGAGAGGGTGGGAGGAAAGGGAATGCCGTCGGTTGGTTTGGACCGTGGAGGGTGGCGGCGGAAAGGGAAAGAGGGCCATTACTAATTGGGAAGGGTTTGCCGCTATTAATATGTTGCACCTCCTCTCGTCCCCTTACTCATGCATGTCCCCGTCCCAGGTTGCTCCGGCTCCAAACCCGGCTCGTCCCCACCCGTGGAGGAGGCGTATTTCATCCCCGATCTTCATCTGTTTGCTTTTTAATTACTCTGCCCCATCGCGGGATGGAGCGCCGGGAGCCCGTAAATCATGACCTCCCTCCCACCAGTCCGCTCCCTTGATTCGCCGCCGGAGTAAATCATTCCTCGTCGAGGGAGCGGAGTCCCTCATGCGTCCGGCGTTTTGAGGAACAAGGATATGCCGCGGCGCAACGAGGCGCGGTGCACATGTTGAACCAATTACGGAACAAGATGGCGCGGGTGACGGCCATTAGGGGTGGAGAGAGGGTGGAAAATTTTCACATCACCTGAACGAGCCTCAAAGTGGTGATTTTGTTTTTCTTTATCTCCTGCCGTGGTCTCTGGGAAGTCGTTAATCATGGCTGCTATCCCTACGGAACGTTACCTGGCAGCTGCCACTTGACTTATATTAGTATTTCTCGAACGGACCGTAATAAAATGCATGGGAAACGTTGGGAGGTATGGAAAGAGAGAAAGAAGAGATATATTCATTCAACTTATTAAAAAAATTTTTTTTACATGTATAAAATAAAAATAATAATAAAGTGAGCGCCTCCAGTCGTTGGTCGTTACCGGTGAAAAATTATTTCCGCGCTTTTCTCGACCGATTCTTAGTCCGGGTATTGTCATCGAGACTTGATATAGCGTTATGTTATACATAACTCATGCGCGACATCCAATTAGGATCGGGTTTTAATTGATGAAGTTCGAGGACCTTTTCGTAATTCAGTAAACTATTCCATTCATATTGGGGCGGAGCCGATGCTTGGGGCAATGCCTCAATCAAAATGCACGAAGTAACTCAATGTGTGATAAAATTTCAACGCAACATATACGTGGATTTAAAAGTCTAAAATCGACCTAATTATTTAATTTCGTTACTTCTTGAAACACTAGCTGATATACTTGGCGCTGGATATTGATATGACAAATAGAAGAATGTGATAGGTACAGCATACCGTCGTGATTTTTCTATATTCTAATGAGACAGCATTGAAAATGTATGAATGATGAACATATTAAATTTAAAAAAAAGTGTTGTTTGGGACCCAGTTTGTAATCTATACAATATTCATATCTGTGGCATAAATAGAAACCTGGGTTTAAAAATTAAAACGCTGTTGTGAACTTTGCTCAGATTATATTTCATTCACAAAAAGAGTTCCCAAAAGGTAATACCTGAAAGAATCAGGTTTATTAGTACTTGAGGGAATCCTATAAAATATATCACTTCTACTTTTGCATACTGTTAATGACTCCTGTGCTCCTTGGTATTTTTTTAGCGACATAATTACCGAAGGCTGAATCAATAGATTGGATGCACAGGACATCCAAGTTAAGAGGTAGGATTCAAGCCGGCAAAATTCTCCTTTTCATGCAGACGCGGAAACCACGTGACAAACAATACACAGTATTTCATCTCTCGGCAAGCAAAAATTCTGATAAAGAATTCAAGTGTCCACATTGATCCGAATGAAAACGAGGTTGAAACAATCAGCATAAGATTCATAAAATCTCTAAGAAGGTAACCATTTTCAAAATTGCGTTAAATTTGAAATTATTTAGAGACCGAAGACACCATTCATTGGATGATTTTATGATCAGGGATCGGTAAGTATTCAGATTAATTGTTGGGCATAAAATTAATAATTATTTTGAATTTTATCAGCGCCAAACATATTCCCATAATCTGCTAACATGGCTCAACAACGGTGGTGGTATATATACTAGTGCCATTGGTAACACTTTCCGTCCCGAAAGGGGCCAACCCAAAACCTATGCCATAATCCATCTCAGAGAGGTGCTCCGAATCAATTGTATGAGGGTGACTAGCGGAGCGCCAGTAGGCGTGACGATCTACCCGAGCGGCCAGCTTCCGTCACACATATGCATCCCTTGGTTCCTCCGTGCGTGTCGTGGGAGTGAAGACTATCGGCTGCGTCATCGCTGGAGGATGGATGGAAATTCAACGAAATTTAATCTCCGATCGAAAATAAAATCTTCTTCTAAAAAAAACTAATCCATGAGCTAGGTATGTCGTAGCAATTCAGTTTATCCAGGCAATTAAATTATCTCCTATAATATTTTCAATTTTGAACATATCAAGCGGAATAATAGCCTTCAGGGATTAGATCGTTCGGATTCTAATCGAAGGGCCAGGGTACGAATCTGGTTGACGCGTCTACTTAACCAAACCTGCGTGATTTTCACTGTGACTGTTCTTCCTGGGAAACCACAGGTGGCAGAGAGAAAGAATCTTAGCACCCGTTTCACCCTGTCATTTTGAGAATTTCACACGCCGTAGACAGCCGCGAGGGGAACTCAGGAAACTAATTTTCGGTTATATGTTTGTGGGTTTCTCATTTAATTTGTGAAAAATGGGTATAACTTAAAAATGATTTGAGAAAATACTTGTGGTTGAATATAAGAATAATCATTTAATAGATATTTATAATGGATAACAAATGGGAGCTTTTTTTTCTGTTGAAAAAATGTTTTGATATGGAACATTTTCTTATTCATCAGAGAAATTAAATTTCGCGTTCAACCAACCATTATCATCATTTTATTGAGTTAAATATTATTCACTTGATTTAAATTTTTATGACCGCCAAAAAACAGTAAAAATTATTAATTCGAATATATTTGTATCTAATCTATGAATTGAAGTTGACCATTAAATGAGGAGAAAATACACTAGAACAGTTAGAGCAAATCATCTATTTGCGCAGTCTTTCAAAAGAAAATGGGCAAAGTACTTGGGACATTAGGAGAAGAAGTAACTAATCAAAATAATGGTTAAAAACGAAAAGCAATTGATAGCGGGTGTACTAGGTAAATACGTAAATATTAATAAAGACGATAACATGGAGCTTGGCTCTTAGAGGATCCGAAACTTGGTCATTGTCATGGAAACTTATCCACGAAAAATAACGTAGATTTAGGGTATTTGAGATTTTGGCATGGAGAAGAATTGTGGGAGTACGCGGAACTGGGGGGGGAGAAATAGAAAGTTTTAAACGCAATGGGTTTGACAGATTTTTTCTAGGAAATAACAGAAATGGACAGGGAGAGTGGGCGGAGGAAATATTGAAAATTAGTTTGAAGTTAAATGCTTTGAAAAAATGGGAAAATGTTGGTTAATATGGTTGGAGGAAGAAGGAGAATAGAATTTCTGAACAGTATCAAGACAGCTAGAACGTTCGAAGGACTGGAACTGGTAATATTTAATGGGCAACCAGGAGTAAGCTTAATGCGATAATGTGGATATTACAGTCGTTATGGAACGCTAGTAACTTAACTTTATAGGTATATTACCTTTGATGATGATATGAAGGTGAACTTAGAGCGAATTGGTGAAAGGGAATGCTAATAGATGGCGAGAGAAATGTTATGTCACTCCTTCAGGGACGCTGAGAAAGAGAGAGGGAAACCCAATGGTCGCGAACAAAGAGCGTGGGAACGAGGCGATGGACCTCTATCACGACGATCTATTCCCCCTCCCCCACCCACGGAGGCATTCTGGCCGAATGGCTTCATTCACACTTTCCGCTCGTTTCGACCGAATCAGGAAATAATATTACTTCAAGGACATCCCCGACCATCCATTTTTCCCAGTGACGACTATCCGGCGGTGAGAATGAATGTCTGAGGTCGTGATTCAGAGCTATCATTGCCTTTCAAATCCAGCCGAACTGATTTCCTGAGGAATTATATCAGGAAATACATCTAGTGTATCCACTTCTTTTCATTTCAGTTCAAAGGTTAATAACCTAATGGCTTCATAATTGTTATTAATGGCGATCTGCCGGCTGTGTTTTTGACAGAGTCAGAGACGGACGCTGCTAATCCTTGTATAACATGGAACTAAAAATTGTCTTAACTCAGTCTTCAGCTCTACAAGTTCAACAAATCTTGCATATCGATTCTACCTTCCGTTATTCTGCCCAGCATACCCATTTTTTTCTGGCTCCATCTCGCTTACCAAGCATTCTACTCTCTATTATAGCCTTCGCTATTCCATTTTCACTAAATGTTACTGTAATCTTTAACTCTACTACAATGGTAATCTTCAATGTTATTCCAGAAACCTTCTCCCCTTTCCTACCGGCCATGCAATACTCTTTCAGCGATTAAATCGTAGGGAAATTATTCCATCTAAAATTAATCACAATGATAGTAAAATAATTATGAATCAAAGAGACAAATAATATATTCATCCATATCCATCTACATCTCAAATATCCATCTATATACATCTCAAAAATATTTCAAGAAAATCAATAGCGAAAATTATGAGTGAACCAAAGCCCTGCGTCAACTGGAGGGGCGCTGAATTGGAAGTACTCATTCTAATAATGTGCTTAACGAAGATACTACTAGAGATAGTAAATATATGAAAATAAGGATACAAAACTGAAAGAAAGATTTATTCAATGGTAATCAAAACGTCGTTTTATCATCACCTAATATCGGATAAAATTTTGAATGAAATACGTATTTAATGTTGCACTTAAAATTAAAAAAAAATGCGTGTAGGCAGTTGCTGGAATTTTGAGTCAACTATTTTAAAAACTCCTTGTTTTCCTCAAATAAATTTTAGTTTGTAAATACCAAGAGCAAATTTTTATCGCCTATACATTGAATGATTTTTCGAGACACTTTTGAGATACTAACTGGGTATTTGAAACTTTTTTGAAGCCCTTTGTAACTACTTGTTGCAATAACGAGCAACAATCTCACAAAATGATGGTTTGACTTTAGCCTAGTCATAAATATCGCGTGATATTTCTTGTTTGAAATTAATTACCCTTTCCTTGGACCTATTGTAAAAACATAAAATGTATATATCATTAAATTAAAATACATCAAATTCCTATCAGTGACTCCTGTGAGTAAATGGTGTCCTTAATTTATCTGTTTTTTCAATACCATATTCGAAATTCGTTTTACACTCTTTTCTAGGAATTCTTAGGTATAGCGAGTTTGTTTCCTTGTTCATATGCCATTTCGAGTAATGGCGATAGTATCTACTCCACGAATTTAAAATTTGTGATATTTTTCTAAGTATGACAGAAAGAGTTTTCGGGACTCCTTGTCTGTGATGCAGCCCTAGCCATACACCTTTTCAGGGTATCAGGTGGATTTAGGTATTTGCCCGTATGTCGGAAGGCAATTTATAGTACGGATTGAGGGTTTGAGGAGTTGTCGGAAATGAGAGAAGAGACAAGGAAGGAAGGAAGACTGTGAGGAGATGGAGAAGGGGTAGGAGGAGGATCGGAGGAGGATCGGAGGAGGGGCATAGGTGCATGTATTGTGCTGAGTGAGCGAGGGGGGTAGGTGTGTTTGTGGAAGGGACGTTGTCATGGGAAATGTGGAAGGGGGCGGGGAGCTCACGGGGGTGGAACCGAGGCGCCGCGTGTAGTGGCGCGGAAGAGAGGGAGGGCCACCGGGGTGGACGTTTTTTATCCTCGTCTCAGGGTATGCTACCTGGAAACCGTGAGGACACGGACACCTAGGGGGGAGACGACTTAACCCTGGTAAAAAAATAGTAGGCTTCATTACACGGGCAATAGGGAAATTTATTCAAAAAATCAAAATGAAGATATAAAATCCAATTTAGTTAGAACATTTGGAATAAGCGTCCAGTATTATGGATCCACAAGAGAAAATGCTCATACATTAATTTTTTTTCATTAAGAGAAAATTTACCAGATATATTTAAAAAATTCTGGGGAAAAAGAGTGATAAGAGGCATTTAATTATGAATTAATTAGGATGTTTGTCCCTTGAGTCATGAAGAAAGAGGGCAATACTAAGACATTATTGGCAGATGACGTAAAAAAATGTATTTCTAGCCCCGCCGTGTTAAGTTAGGAGAGATCACGAAAATAAGATTATAGGAATCCAATGTAGAATCAACAGGTTTAAAAGATCCCCTTACCCACGAAAGATAAGGGAAGAGAAAATCTGCAAATTACGGCGCCAAGAAAAAAAATCAAGCAAGGACAAGCAGTATTCTAGTTTTTGGTCATTATTTTATCTAACACTTCCTTGCTTCCTATACCCGTCACGTATGCATAAAAATATAATTTTACATTTGGACGGTGCAGCAAATGTGAGTTGTTTTTAAGTCTCATTGACAAAATTTGAATAACTCATCCATTTGGTATTTTCACAGTGTTAGTCAATTATAATTTATCTTAATTCAATTTAACCATTGCATGCCTGGTTGTTGAAAAGACCCCTAGTGCCTCCGGCGATGGTTTTGCAGGGTGCCATGTAGGTGCAGATTTAGACTCAAGGCAGATTGGAGATTACGAACTTTGTCTTAGTCTATGCGCTAGATGAATATTTTTTGCAATCAAGCG
>NW_027286448.1:0-120000 GCF_022747635.1 Hetaerina americana | reverse complement strand
TCAGTATTAACATTACTTAATCCTATTCATATATTCTTGCACATTAAATATGTAGGAATGAAATGATAAGGTATCATTTAATATTTCTGACCCAGTGCAAGCTGAGCAAGAAATGATTATAGGCTTTATGATAGAGATATCCTATGGAAGAATCATGCCTATCGTGTATCCTTAATTTATGTATGTATATGTATGTATATGTATGTATATATGGGTGTATATGTGCGTAATTACGCATGTATTTATGTATGCGTATGCATGCATGTATGTATGTTTATGTGTGTATGTATGTGTATGCATATATGTATGTATGTGTGTATATGTGTCTATATATATATATATATATATATATATATATATATATATATATATATATATATATATATATATGCTTTCGTAGACGTAACACGGAAGTGCCGAATAGTACAATACACAGTAACACACAATATAGAAACACAAAAAAGGAAGAACACTCACACATATTTTCTTGATATTTCGACGGAAACAATCCGTCTTCATCTGAAGATGTAGAAGTAATGACTGCTGGAATTGTTGGGGTGAGGGGTGCGAGAGAAAGGGAAGGGGGCCAGGGGAAGGGGAGAACAGGAGGCGAAGGATGGGTGAGAGGAATGGGCGGGGAGAGGAAAGGGAGAGGGAGGGGGTGGAATTGACACAAAATCGGAAAATAGAACAAGTCATTACTTCTATATCTTCAGATGAAGACGGATTGTTTCCGTCGAAATATCAAGAAAATACGTGTGAGTGTTCTCCTTTTTTTGTGTTTCTATATTGTGTGTTACTGTGTATTGTACTATATATATATATATATATATATATATATATATATATATATATATATATATATATATATATATATATACATATATACTATATATAAATTTTTTTTCTTTTCGATGTGCAAATCTGTGCTAAATGAATTTATGTCTGTATATATGTACTTATGTGTACATATGAATGTAACTATAAGTTTAATGCCTGATATAATATCTATACGACTATGGGTTAAATGGAAAAAGGGACCATTAGGTCTTACTTTCGCCCAAATAAAGACTGGCTATCTATCGTGTGATTGTTCATTTCTATCCTTTGTTCTTCACCGCGATTCGATCCTGGTTCTCAGCCTCATACATACGCCTCCTCCTCTTCCTTCACTCCTTTATGACCTCCTGTCTTGGCAAAATTTCCTCTCTCCCTTATTCTCGTCTTCTCCTCCATTCATCTTGACCTGGTAATATTGTGAATATTATACCTGGCAACAGTAGAGTCCTTAACCCTCGGTATTATTAGGGCTCACCTGGTGCTAAGTCCTACGGTGCGTGAAATTTACGCATATTGTGTGCTCGAGGGCCTTCCTATCGCTTTCCTACGTGCGGTTTTCCTAAAAGTTGTGCTACCAAATTAATCGCACCGTTCTGAATTTGCGGTGGTGGTGTCATAAAGGTGTCATTCGGATTTTCGACCGATGACCCTCAAATCAGCGCTCCTTCCAATGGAAACCCACCAGAAATCCTTCTCAAGAACAATGCTGGACGTCAAACCACATTTATGGAGATTCGTCGAGTGATCAAAAACTAAAGAGTAAACGCGCATACAGGGTGCATTCCAAAAGTAATGCAATTATTTTTTTAGGTAATTTATTGAACAGATTTGGACAAATACATGCAATTTAATTCTTCAAAGAACTGGCCTTGGGCCGATGCCTATTTTTTTCAGCGACTCTGCCATGACCGGCACGCGCCCTGAAAGGCGTCTTCGGGGACCTCTCGCAAGGTCTTCGTGACGGCTGATTGGATCTCTTCTATGGTTGAAAAACGGGTTCCTTTCAGGGCTTCATTAATCCGAAAGAACAAAAAGAAGACTGCTGGGGTGACGCCAGGACTATTTGGGGGGGCAGCGTTGGCACCTGGTCTTCGGCCAGGAACTCGTGGACTCGTAGCGCGTTGTGGCAAGGCGCGTTATCGTTGTCGTGGTGGAGTTGCCAGGTAGCGGAGATATCTTTTCTCGTCCTGATGACCCTTTTTCGGAGTCTTTTCTGGACATCCACGTAGGAGATATCATTATCTGCCTGTTCCTGAGGAAAAAACTCTTTATGGACCACTCCTTTACAGTCGAAAAAGACAATGCGCATTGTTTTCACTTTTGATTTGTTCATTTTCGCCTTTTTTGCCTTTTTGGGACTGGGCGGTTTACCACTCAGAGCTTTGGCGTTTTGTTTCTGGGTCGTATTCAAAGGCCCAGTTTTCGTCACCAGTGATGACGTTGTCCAAACAATCAGATTCATCTTCAATACGTTGCAAATGTTCACTTGAAATGTCCCCTTGATCGGTCCTTCGGTCCGACACGGTCGGCTCGCACAGGTTTTTAATAACTGACGTCCTGCCGCTGCCAAAGCTTAGAGAGCACTGAGACCGATTTTTCGGCAAAGCTTAATCTCCCCCCTCCTACTTAACGTAGTGCGCTTCCACTCCAACCAATCGGATTGGCGTAGGAAATTTAACTGCATTACTTTTGGAACAAACCCTGTGTTTCATCGCGAACGCAAAAGCGAGAGCTGTGATAAGTGAAAAATGCGAGAGTCCAAACTGTTAGAAAGTGAACTCGATATTTTCAGCGAAACTTAGGAAAATTCAATTTGAAAGGATTGAAAACTCATTTGATAAATTTATCAAAATATATCAAGTTACTCTTTGAACTACGGAATATTGAGATCCTAAGGCTTTAAGACATTTGAGGATTCAGATAACTGCGGTTGTCGCCTAAGATTTGAAATCGATATTATGTTGTTTTTCCTGCTTGAAATTCAAAAAAATATATTTGAAAAAATGGCAAAAGAAAGGATCAGAATTACTTTAACTCTTCAATCAATTTTTTGACATTTTTCCATTTCCGTCTCGTGAACACTTAATTCGTGCGTTGGCGTGAATCACGAAGGTGACTGTGTATCAAAATCTCCAGATAGGGTGGACGTGTTTTTGAAATCTAATTTTTATTCAATTAATTACAGCTTTTTATTTTAATCGTGACATAATTCTATCATCACTATCTTCTACAAACACATATTACGGCCTACGGTTATTACGGTTTAAGGTCAATCTTTCCTAAATGTTAGCATTTGTAGATAATTAAAAAAAATGTTTGGGAACCAGAAAAGGGAAGCCTGCTGTCATCTCCATTATCACAATTGCTTCAATGATAAGGGGATCATTTGGCGGATAATGATAACCTAAGACCATTCAATAGGACAATAGTGCAGTTTTGAATTATAAAAATTGACAGAGTCCAAACTGCTCTTAAAATATCTCCAATTACGAGCTATAGCTCAGAAATTCTGAAAATCTTAATCTTGATGCGAAATATTCTCTTAGTGAGAGCACGACTGTCATTTCCAAGGATATTTTGTTTATGATTTATTTTTGAACTCGTCTAAAACGTTCACCCGAATAGGCCAGAAAACATTTTTAAAAACTTTCGTAAATCTATTAGTTAACTGTTAACATATTCACGTCACCAAAAATACAATGAAATATCTCTTTAAAAGAGCATTGCAATGCATTAGGTCCCACAAAGTGCACAATTTTGGAAAAAAAGTATTTAGTTAATATAGTTCCACATCGTCATCAAAACACAACCACAGAAATAAGTATGAAACAGGCAGAATAAAATGCCAAATAGATGAACGACAAAGCAGAATGGGCTTGTGGAGTGAATTGGTATAATAATCTAGGAAAGTAATGATTGTAGCAACAAAGGGACAAGATACATACATACGAGGGTCATCCGGAAAGTAGTACCCGTTCGTGCCGCATGAAGTGCTGACGACGCGAGTAGCCGCTGGACGAGGTCAGATAGCTTCAGTGGCTTGTCTGCCTTCTCTGAGCCAAGTTGCGTGACGCTAGCATTGCCTGTGTTGTTTCTGTGATTGTTTACAATGTTTAAAAAATTGAGAACGCCGCCAGTTGTGAAGTGAGGGCAGTGATTAAATTCCTCAATGCAAGAAACGTTCGCCCATGTGATATTCATCGCCAATTAAAGGAGGTGTATGGAGACAATGTAATGGACGAGTCGTCTGTTCGGCGGTGGTGTCGCAACTTCAACATGGGGAGGGGGAACACACACGACGATGAGCGTTCGGGGAGACCGTCTGTCATTACAGACCAACTGGTGAGCTCAGTTGACGAATTCGTGAGGAACGATCGGCGCGTCACAATTGATGACATCTGTGAGCATTTTCCCAATGTTTCTCGAACAATTGTTCATGAAATTGTTAAACACCATCTGCATTATGCAAAAATTTGTGCAAGATGGGTCCCTCGCGTATCTCAATGAGCTGGCGGCGAAGGACTATGCAGCAGGAATACAGAAACTTGTCACACGTTATGACAAATGCCTTAATTTGCTTGGAGATTATGTTGAGAAGTAGTTTAAAGTATCCTCTTTCAAATAAAATTTTTTATGTTTGTTAATATTTACTTTTGTGTCTTTATTTCACGAACGGGTACTACTTTCCGGATGACCCTCATACATACATATACCCCAATGATTGACAATGAACGACGGGTTTTCGGTATCATTGATGGTATATCAGTTAGTGAGTGCTTTGCTCGACAACATCTGCCAGGTAATTACCATTGAAACAGCGAGTTTTACAAATAAATGCGAAGTTTTGAATATGAAGGGAGAAGAGACAAAATTCTCCTATTGCATTCGAAGATTACAAAGGGTCGGAATATGAGGTTTTTTAGTCGAATTTCGAATATCTTAGAAAAAGGCGAAGCATTAAGTATTTGGGGAAGAGGAATGAAAATAGAAGCCTTTTTGACTGGCTTAGAAATCGCAGAGAACTTATTAATCCCCCCGTGAATACGAAAATACGCTTCTTAGCGGTTTTATATCACAATTGACTTAAAAAAATGATTTCATTCAGTCTTATATTCTCGCTGGCAAAAATCCGAAAAAATCACGGTAAAATCGCTGACTAAGGGAAAAACTACATATTCATAATGAGCACGCTAATTTCTGTTCGTAACAGCAACCATGCGAGTGATTCGTGCAATAAACTTGTTCGGCATTTCTCCTGGAAATAGGCGTAACGGATCGCGAAAGGCGTCCGACGGATTTCGGGTGCTTCGCCACTGCAGATATCTTTTGCTTTCACGCTCAAGCAGTCAGGAGGGGTATATAATAATAATTGGGGATTACGAATGGCTGCCCAGAGTGGGCAGATATGTCCACTAATCCCGGGCAGCGTCTCCTTTAGCAGCAATCTCCATGGGAGAGATGCACCGCAAAACAGAATTGCGCATTTTTTACAGTCAGAGGGGTAGCATCAATAAATCTGAGAAGGGTTTTCAAGGAGAATAAGCGACCCCCGTGAGTAGGGACAGTGGAGGAATGGAGGTGGAAGACTTGGAGATAGTGCCCGGGGGCAGCAACAGCGGGGAGGTGGGGTGGATGGAGAGAGAGAGAGAGAGAGAGAGAGAGAGAGGGTGCTTGTGGGGACGCAGGAGAGAGAAAGGACATCAAAGGCAATTCGCTGTGCTAATGCATCCCCGCTTCCCTTTCAGCGGCGGATTCTTGGATTTATATCGCCCGAGGGTGAAAAAGAAGAAATGGTCCCGTGGAGCAAGGAGGAAGGGCTCTTTTTTCAAGGGCTTAGACATTACCGTAGGATCGCCTAGTCCTTTCGTAATGGCCGGGAGGAAACGTTGCCCTAAGAAGCGGATGGTTTTCGTGATGCTCGGGGCTTCGCTCCCTCCTTCGCCAATCTTTTTTTTTTCCTCTCTCTCTGCCGCCGCCTCATCCTCCTCGACCTCTCGAGGTTAAGCGCGCCTCGCAAGTGGGAGAGGTCATTCCTCCGGGCAGATTGGTGTGTTATTAAGTATATGACAGGGAGGGAGGAGGGGAAAGATGAGCGACTCGCGATGCGGATACCTCAAGGCAAAAGAGGGCGGAATGCGTCTTCGGGGGCGGCGGACGAAGAAGAACGATGCCAAGTGAGAGGCACCCGAGATCCAACGAGAGTGTTGGAGGGCGGTCGCGACGGTGGGTGAGGGTGGATGCGCGGATGGCACTCGCCGGAGGATCCAAAAGTCAATTTGCTCAACGATGCGTGTCGAAGGCACGGGGAGAGAGAGAAAAAAAACTCCGCATGGAAATTAGCGCTCTCCTTCGCTCGTAATTAGTTCGGGGATGATGTTCTTGCGACTCTTCGCAAAGATTTAAAATTCAAATTAATTTCGTTCCATTTTGAACCTCGCCGAACGGAAATGAGAATTAATACTCTTGTATGTATTTATGCTCTGATGAATTATAAATTCCTTAAATATCTTGATTTGCAAAATAAAACTTCTGTCGTTCCCCGGTTTTCAGTTACTAAGTAATTGTCTCATTTTATCAGGAGAGAATATTATAATACGCTCATTGAAACGTGCCCAACGACGGGGAAAAACACGTGCCCGAGCGGAGTGCGCACGAATTGGATGGAAGTAATGCGATATATCCTTTTTAATACTTTCCTCCAGTTCTGATTAGAAGGGAATAAAAACAAATTTTACTGTTGCCTTATGGCTTTTTTTTAGAAAAATGCATGATATACCGCCTCTCATTTCCTTCCAATTACACCCGAAATTCCTTATTCCCTTTCCCGGAGATTTTAATCTTATTCCCTCATTATTTCCGTTCCGGCTTCCACCGCCGCCACGCATTTCTTGCCCTTCCTCCCTTCTCCACCATTTCCCCTGCCCCCACCACCGCCCTTGCCGGCTAGACCCCTTTCTCCCCCTTACACACTCGCCTACACCCCTTCCCCATCTTTCCCCTGCATCCTTACCCGCCACCATTCGACCCCTTGCCACGGCCCCTCGTAATCCCTCTTTGCACCCTTTCGCTTTATCGGCTCATATACCATTCATTAAAATTGGATGTGTGCTAATGCTCTCATCTTGGAGACGCGGCAGGGGAGGGCGGAAGGGGGGCGGAGGGGGGGGTAGAGAGGAGTCGAACGCTGTTGCTTAAGCGCCCGGCTCCAGTTACACCATTCACCTTTGTTTTCCTCCTCGCCGCAAAAAACAAAGAAATCAGAGCGACGGAGAACGGTCGTTTAGGAGTAATTAGCAGGATAGTTTCAAATCGGTTTTTATTTGATTGATTCACCACAAGATGTCATTAATAATTGTGTTTATTTCACACTTTGATTCCTATGGAATTTTTTTATTCAATGAATCGAATGCCGCACGTCGGGTTCCTCGGTAAGACAAGTGCGCAGTTTTCCTATAATAGAATGACATCGCTTGACCCTTTACCTCAACCTTAGCCGGCGCCGCTTGCCAATCCAAGGGTCGCGGGTTAGATTTCCGCCTGGGTGGGTTCTCCTCCACCTAGGACATGGGTGTTTGTAAATGTGACCGTTTGCTTTCACTGTTCATAGTCCGATGTGAAGGTCAAAAAGTGCTCGGACTAAGGCTAAATAAACAAACTCTCTTCATGTTTATTCTCTAGACAAGTAACGTACGGCGAAAACGTACTTTCGTGCACATTATATATGCATTCGTCATCAGGAGTATGTGTAATTCTCTGTGTGATTGATTTACATGGATGTCAAATGTTTTAATGACGTTATATATTTATCTGGGATAGAAAAAAACAATAGGTCCTCAAAATACTTCCAGAAAATAATATCATTTTAAAAAAACAAGTAATTTTCTAGGAAAATAAAATTCTTTAAAACACAGACGGGTGAAATAGGGCAATCATTTGCGCACTTCAACCGTCTTGTGGTTATTTGTTCAAATCTTTGTGCCTCAGAATCCCACTGAAGGGATGCATATTATCCGAACATTTTTCAGTGTTTCACTCCGTGACTACATGTTCACCAAAGCATAGCTCTCCTTTGTTAAACGTTGATTTTAATTAAATTATTCAGTAGTAGAATAGAGGATAAATTAACTGGCTTTATGCCAGCAATACTTTCCATTGTAATGTTTCAACAAGTGATTAAGTCGAATACAATAACCAACGTCAATTTAAGTTATTGGATTCACTCGAGCGGAGGAATCATGCTGTGAAACTAAATACAGGGATAAATTGAGTAGTTCCAGGCGTGATGTGGTGGAAGTCGAACATAATGAATAACTGATCGTAGCACTTTTCCACTTGATAAAAATATTTTTATTTACGACCGGGTTTCGATGTATTACATCATCGTCAGGTAACCAACTGAAGTTGTGTTCAAGCTTATATACCTTCCGGAAGGGGTGGAGAGGGCGTGGTAGGAAACAAGGGGGGGGGTTTGGTGAGGGGGAAAAAGGAGGGGAAGGGGGTGAAGGGAAAGACAAGGGAGACATTTACAAGAAATAGCGGAAACAGCGTATTTACCTTGTTAAAAAACACACACCGTATATAGTCTTTAGGGTTCGAAGTGATCCTGTTCCAAGAGGGTCGAATCCTTGGCCTCCAAACCCAGCTGGTCTACTGGTTCCGTCCCGGCCACCGATGGCTTATTGGAGACTGCCGCCATCCACCCAACAGGATCACTTCGAACAATAAAATATTCAATATTGAAATGTATTATTCTAAAAAATAATTGAAATAAAAACTCAATAACGACCTAATAGATCAGCGTGGTGAATAATAAAAAAGTCCACCTGAAATAATTTGTTTTTTTTTTGTCGGTGCCCTATTCTTTCCCTTTGTTTTTCATCCAACATGCCTCCTCCATAAATGCTTCTAATAAGTCTAAACTCTTCGTTCTACATTTTCTTAGATCTTTAAATAGTTCCACGAATGTTGGCTACCGCCACAATCTTAATTTTTTCCAATTCTCTCATTATCTTTTTTATCTTAGAATCGATTACGGCCGGCCTAAGCTATCCTTGTCTGAATCATTTTCTATTCCTATGTTTGATTGGTTATATTCCTCTATAACGGACGGATTTCACCATTTCTCTGTGAATTTTCCTAATGCTCGCACCGCGTCTTCCACCACACCTCTTTTCCTCTATTCGTTTCATGCCTGCGTTTGTTATTTAAATCTTTGTTTCCTTCTAACTACCTCGGTGTTTATATTATTCCTTTTCCCTCTTTCATCTATTACTCAAATCATTTCTTATTAAATCCATGGTTTTCTTGTTCTGTTTCTATTCCTTTATTTTCATTTTCGGCTTTAGATATCCTTTTTTATTATACGTACCCCTTTTCTTTTATAGTACCCTGCTCCTAGGTAGATTGATGATGATTTTTCTGCAGCCTCCTGGTCCTCTTTCCTTGTTGATCCCTTCAGTGCTTCCACGTTTCATAACCTGTTGCCTGTACCTTCCGAGCCTTGACTTTTGAATCGAATGCTACGCTTAATAATCAAATCAAATAATGATTCACATTCGCTCCCGGGAAACTGTGCCAATTGATCACGCTGTTCCTAAACCTATGTCTAACTATGATATAGACTAACTGATATCTCCTTGAATAATAGGGCATTTTCCAAATATACCTATACCTTTTGTGGGCTGTAAACCCAGGTTATGATGACTAACCCTTGTTTCCCGCAGAACTCCATTGCTTTCTCCCCGTGGTCATTCCTCGTGCCTAAACCGTAATCCCACACCTCATCACCATCTCTTCCTTCGCCTACCGTCATATTCCAATCCCCCATCACTATCAAATATTCCCCTGCAGGAACAAACGCGATTATGCCCTCTTAACTGATAGTATATCCTTTCGACTTCTTTCTCCTTATAATTGCTTGGTGATATATGCATATACCTGAACAATGACCAAGTTCGTCAATTTTGCATGTATCTCTACTAGTTATATTCTATCCGTTGCTTGCTCTATGTCGAGTAAGCTTCTTCCAACATTTTTATTTAGTATAATGGCAACCCCTCGCTCACTCTATTCCCCTCCGCTGTACATTACCCTACAATTATCTCTCCAGTAATCCCCGCTATCGCTCCATCTCACCTCGCATAGACCTAAAATATAGATATTTCCTCTTTCCTTCTCTCCCTTTAAAAGTTATGATTTTCCTGCCCTTAACTTTGTCCTAACATTCCAAGTTTCCATTGTGACTAATTTGGTCATATTTATCTTCGTATTCTGTGTTCCTGCAGTCAAAATTGATTTGCAAGGTTTCCTTGAGATAACGACCGAGAAAGCCTTACCTCTCTCGCTGCCGGGCAAGACACGGCCGATTGGGTCGAGCCCCGTAGTTGCCAGGACTCAAAATCTTTGCATTGCCCATCATTTAAATCATGGGAATGATAATTGAGGTGTTCTCCCGTTGCCTTCCGCAATGGTGTTTTTAACGTGACACCATCACTTACTGGCCGCCCCACTGGGGTCAGACGTCATTGCAGCCGCCTCACTGAGGAACAGACGCTGCGTGGACTAGCTGTCGTCTAGCTCCTCACCTTCGACCTATCTGGTATGGGTGACCTTACCTGGAGCAATTATCATTGCTCCCGCCAGCACAGCTCTATTTGTCATCAGAACACTTAAGCCTTTCCTCCACTTAACGGTTTGTAGTTCATAAAATAGGATATATATTATACGAAAACATTTGTGTTCTCTTGTCTCTTTTAAAAGTTCATATTCCACTGGTCGCTCTTTGCTAACCAATAGTCTGTTGTACTTCTGTCATTAATTGTAATCACCTCGGTGGAGAAACGATACCCATTCTTTTTTCCTGGAGATAAAAATTCTGGACCAGTCAAAGCATGATGGGTGAATTGATGGACTGAGACGATGGGCATGGAAATGAATTTCGATTTTATTCCCAGAGGAAAAGAAGCTCCTGGGGTATGAAAGATTAAGAAACGTTCATCGCTCCAAAGCCATCGGTCCCTCTCGCGCCACCCCTGTCCTGTCCGCGATCTCCCCTCGTACAGCCTCCGCCCCTTGCCCCAACCACGGCCCCGTTCGCCCCATCTCCACCCCCGCTCCCACCTCCGTCGACGGACGACCGCCACCTCGTACGTCGGTGCACGGTCGCCCCGGGGACATTTTTATTGACCATCGGTCGCCAAGGGAAACTGAGAAGAGCAAGAGAATCTTCCCTTGAAGGGATTAAAACCGAGAGAATTATGGCGCCGCCGAGATTAACAAGTGCCGTTATGGGAATCCGGCCGACGACTCGGAGGAGTTGGGGGGATGAAGCTGAAACCTCGGAATTTTTGAAGGAAAGGATTGACACGCTTTTAAAACATCGGATGGGAAAAAACAATGGGCAATCGATTCGGCGCCTCGCTTCTCGGCTCCGCGCCTTTGGGGGTGTGGGGTGGGGTGGGCGGAGGAGGAGGAGGGGGTCCATGGATCGATGAGGGATCAATCTCGTTCACTTCCGCCGCCTACCGTCCACCACATCCTCCCTCGAATCCCTTCAGCATTGCGCGATTAATTATCAACTCCGGAGGATGTGCGAGGGATGGATTTACGCGGGGCTGAGAATTTCGCGGCCCCACGGGGGTCCTCCTTTCACTCCTCGCGCGCACCACCACCCCGCACCACCAACCGCGCTCCAGCACCGCTGTGCCGGCACCACTGCCCTCTTCCGCCCTCCTATCAGTTTCATCGAAAAAGAGAGACAGGCAATAAACCCCCGAGGCGTACATCTATCCATCTCTCTCCCCTCAATTATTCTCCCCTATTCTCTCTCTCTCTCAATCTTTACTTCATTTCCCTCCCTCACCGAGATTTCTCCTTCACTTCAATACCCTTTCCTCCCTGCTGCCGTCCCCCCGTGGGTCGGAGTGGAGGGGTGGGGGACCACTCAACACCCCCACCCCCGCTGCCTCGATTCTCCTCACACGTTTCCCGGTCGAGTTCCCTCTCTCAATGACCACGAACTATTGCTTCAAACGCATACTCATCATTCCGCCTAAGCTGCCCTTATTAAATTTACGTCTTCTGATGGAAATTAGAAATGCTAATTTTTGACTTTGCCGAGTATTTTTCGATGGCCATTTGCATCGCTCCCGTGTTGAATCGCGGGGAAACGTTCTCGCTCTTTCTCAGGCGCGCACATGTCCTCGTTATTTTTCTTCCGGTCCCCTCGACTCCTTAAGACCGACACTCCTCTCCTGGTCCACGTTCGCCGAGGCGGAGACGCGAGCAAAAGGACACTATTATCCCGTTTACACGTTAATAACCTTAAGTTCCTTCATTGCCTGCTCTTGATAATGTTGATGAATGAGCTGAGATGGTGATTTAGTTTCTCTGGGGAAACACAGGACATGCAAGGGTCAAATCTTTAATGCAATAAAGGATATCTTACAAAACCACGTCTGTTGGACATAATGCGGTTTCATATGAAATAGGTTTTTAATATATTTATTAGATATTACTTGATTACAGGGGAATGTTTTTTTATCTCATGGCATTTTGGAAAGCCCGAGGGAAAAATCGCCATATTTGCTCTGATTTGACGCGCAGGGCAAAATATTCGTGTTCGTTATGTGTCAGCTTCCACTATCGCAAAACTTATTAAACTCGAAAAAATATATTGGAATTAGGGTTAATATATTGTAAAAAATAGCTATTGCGTTTCAAAATATAGTAATATCGAAAAGGTAAGCCCTAATAGCTTCATATATGTTTAAGGCATTATACATGAGGCAATTCCACAACAAAAGGCACCAAATCAAAAAATTACGAATTTGCCATTTTTTGTCAAACCGCGCGGATTAGAGAAATTGGATACGCATACAAAAAACACAATTGAGAGAATTAAAATATATATTCATTTTTTGTGACCATAGCTTAGTCTTAGCATAGTTTTGGTAACGTTTCAGTGTATTAAATAAAATTGTTAGGACTATTTTATTTGATTAAAACTGGCAATTTTCAACTAAATAAAATTTTTTATGACCGGCCTCAATGTAACTACATTATCAACAGGTGATGATGATGTAGTTGCATTGAAGCCGGTCATAATAAATTTTATTTAGGGGAAGATTAATAATTTTAATTAATCATGATACTGCACCATGTCACGCCTGAAATGTCTCTTTTTATGGTTGAGGCTAGTTAACGAATTGTGTAAGTAATCGGTTTACCTTAGACAATCAGTTCTATTGTTTATCAAAGCAGGTTTTGAAATACTGTCTTATCTAATCACCTCTTTAGGAATGTTTGAGGCATTTATTATCATTAGAGACGGCGCTGGTGGAAATTTTATGTCGCAAGAGGAAACCACGGTAATCAACTCAAAGGGAATTTTGACAGGCAGTTTAAGTCCACAGCTCACTTCGTACTAAGGTTTATCGCACATGAAAATGACACCACAGCAGGAATATTAGCTTCTTGAATGATCCGACTGCAGTTTTCTCTAAAAATAAATGTAGAATTAACGTCAATCTTCATATAGTAAGATGCTAATCCTTCATACTGGATGCATCGTGCATTGCCAGCGATTAAAGATTGAAATCATTTCGCTGTCGGGCACGATCTGAAAGAATTCAAAGGCAAACAGCCACGAGATATGATTGCTTCAATATCAAGTAAGGATGAAAACTTCGTTGCAATTTTCCACAGTTAAAACTTTATTGCCGACCATGGTTTCGATACACTGTATCATCTTCAGGTCCCTGAAGATGATACAGTGTATCGAAACCATGGTCGGCAATAAAGTTTTAACTGTGGAAAATTGCAACGAAGTTTTCATTATGTCTCGATTCCACAATATCACGCCTGACTCTTCACTTTTCATCAAGTAAGGATTATTTGTGTCGAAAATAATTGATTTTTCTAAGTAAAAAAAGGAAATGTCTTAAAGATGAGGCTGATTTTTGCCATGCGTTCGCGCAAAACTCATTGATTCACTAGCCTCAAGCAGCGGGTTTCCTGCTTTATAATTTCGTTCGACTAATATGATAACGATTCCGATCAAATATTCACTAATAATTAATGAGTGTGTAAAGCAGATGACTCATAGATATGCTGGAATGATCCCTTGCGACTCAAACCTAGCGGTGGGTTGAAGTTTATCACGTGGGTGCTGAAGGTCAAGACGCAAAATTTGCACAGGTCCGGTCCACGTTTTGGCAGTCTCTAAATCGTATTAGGAATTTACAATATCGCTCATAACTTTTAGTCTAAAAAAATCCCTTACTTCTCGGTGTGCATTATTTTTTAAATTAAATCAACATCTAAAATCTCAAAAAAATGCAGATTAATAAGTGTGTTCTGATCATTAAAAGAAGAACACTAGGTATATTTCCACTGTCCTTAGACAAGAAGAGTGGAATTAGTTCAGTTGAGAACAGTTCTTAGACAAAAACAGTGGAAATATATATTGCGCTCTTCTTTTAATGAACATGAACTTCAACAAAGTTGAGTCGGGAACAATTGAAGAGTAGTATCTTTTGATGCTTGAATGAGCAAAGAGACCATGATATAAGATTGAGCAGACAACTTTCTTGCTAGCATAGCTCACGGCCTGATAACTTGGAGCGAAAAATATATAAGTGGTCCTGTTTTAAGTTCACTAATATACGATTCTAGTTTAGCGTAAGAAAAACTTTTGGTTACCTCAGATAAAACGTAAAGCGATTCGAGAATTAAAATCTCTCATAATTGGATTATAATAGCTGGAGGCACGGCTAAATACAATAACCATTTGGCACCTGAACAAGAGGCGTCGATGCGAATTTCGGTTTCTCTCGCAGAGGGTCCACCCTCCTCATCCACTCATATGGAAACGTGCGGCCAAAAGGTGAGAAAAGAACCTCACCCAGATTCCTAAGCTCCTTCCCTCCACTGAGTACGTCGAAGAGCAGAGAGTATGCCTCAGAAAAGCGTCATCACAAACGGCACGACTAAATACTGGTATTTCCCAGTCCCTCCACTTATCCCCTCCCGCCGTCTAAGGCATTTTATGGTTACTCATGAAAGGCTCCACTCTCTTTTATCTTATTTTCGACCCAAATAGTTCACCCCTTGGGGGATCCTAAATTTTCAAGAATCCCCTCTTCGCGTCAAAGTGATCCCCCACCCCATACTCCTTGTACGCGCCTCCCGCGATTCGATATCGCGGTGACGTTTCAAGGAATCGGCTGGGAGATGGAGGGAAAATTACTGAGGCCCCGGCGGGCGAAACCTACTATACTTCTTCCATCCCTTTCAGTTTGGGTGGTATTATCTTTGACATCATCATCACATTGAAACTGCTCTGATTTCTCGGAAACACTTCAGAGCAAAAGGCATGTCTCCCTCGCTCACATGGTGTGTTTCAAACTCGACTACTTGACACCCGAGGCCCGGTACTCGAGGGATGGGGTTAATTTGTAATAAAAGTTAATTTTGGCTACAAAAAGTTATCATGGAGCATTTAGAATATCAAAAAGTAACGATATTTCCATTACTCCACAATATATATAAATAACAAAAAAAGATCAAATTTAGGTCAAACAGTTTCATAAATTTTAACCAAGATTTGTGTTCGGATAGAAAAGTATTATTCACTTAAATCACGAATCAAATTCAAATTATTGAATAACCGTCAGATTTTAGCCGTTTACACATTAGTGTACGTGTACAATGGGTGTTAGTGTATATTTTCACCATTTTATGATTAAACTAACGATATTTCATTATGAGAGTAAAAAGAAACTTATCATTTCTACAATAAAGATTTAATATTTCACGACAATGGTTTCGATACTGCACGTCATCATCAGGTGTAATATTAAATCTTTATTGTGGAAAGGTTAAGTTTCTTTTTACCCTAATAATGAAGGCATTTCACAAAGTTTAACCTGTAACTGTTATGTTAAACGATATTTCGTTGAAAGTTTTAAAAACCAACATATAGAATTAACTAACACCTAATCATAAATTGCGAAATTTATTCAAATCAAGGCATGGTATCCCTTTCAAAATGAGACAAAAATAATTATAGTACTTGAAATTATAAAAACTAGGCTTCGCACATTTAATATAACCCCCTCGTCTAATAACTAAGGTTTTAATATTTTCCACAGATTGAAAAAATTTTAAAAATCTTTTAAATTATACATGTATTTAAAAGACTAAGGAATTGCTTCAAATTTTAATGTATTTAGTAATGTTATTCCAATGGTTTCAATCAGCATCGTCTTTAAATTCCTATCTTAAATTTTTTCTGAATTGAAATTATGGGAATATTTTCATCAAAATCTACATTCGTAACTCTCTACTTGACGAAGGGTAGACAAAGTCTCAGGAAATATATAAATACATATTATTTACTTAATCTATCTGCTATGGTACATTTAGGGTGGGAAAAATTCCATAATAAATATGTAGTGACTCCTAACAAAACACAATCTAGCAACCTACTCCACATCAAGTCCCTTCTTCAACATCCCACTGCCCATTAGTACGCCCATCATCCATTTTTCCTGCCTCCTTATGCTTTTTCCCAAAAATCCCCTCTCCTTGATTCAATATACTTTTATCATCCTGCTTCAGTGGCTATGTTTCCGCGCCGTATATAACTGCGCTCCATATCAAAGTCTTGCCGGGCCTTTTCTTAACATCCTTACCCAACGTACCTGGCGTCCACTCCCTCCTCCTTGAGAAAACATCTTTGCCTGACGCAATTATTCTCCTTACATCCCTACTACTTTGACCATTTTGGTACAAAATCCTTTCGAGACACGCAAACTGTTCTACCTGTTCTAGTTTTTGCCCTCCTATTTTAATGTTTAGCTTAGCCTTTTTCTTTCTAGAAAATCGCATAACCTTTGTTTTATTAATATTGATTCTCATCCCATACCTATCGCACTGAATTTCCAATTCACTCAGCAATACTTGCAACCCCTTGGCTGACTGACAAATTAAAGCTTGGTCATCGGCAAACCTAACTGATTTTACGAATTCCCCGCCCACTTTCATTCTTACCTCCAGTTCTTCCCATCAGTATTTCAATCCTAAGATTGGTTTACTGCAGCCCTCCATTCTTCCCTATTTAGTGTTAATTCCCTCACCCTCTGATCGGTTCCCTGTTTTACGTCCTTCTTAATTTGCCCTATGTAATTGTCTCTTGGCCTTCCTCGCGGGATCTTACCTTCAACTTTTCCTTCTATTATGTTTCTAACAAATACATTGCGCCTCAAGGTATGTCCAATCCATCTAGTTCTCCTTTGTCTTAGAGCTCTCCATATGGTTCTAACCTCTTCTGCCCTTCTATACGTAATCGTTTCTCTCTTTGTCTGTCCATTTAATCTTCAGCATTCTCCTAATCAGCACTATGTTTCAAAGGCTTCTATTCTTCGTTGGTCCACTTTTCCAATATTCCATGTATCCGATCCGTAGAGTGTCATGCTCCACACGAACGTTTTGACAAACGGCTTCCTTATTTACCCATCTTATATCGTTTGGACACAGTCGATGCTTCATCTCAATGAACGCTTTCTTTGCTTGGTCTATTCTTTTCTTGAAGTCGCTCGAGCTTCTTTCATCCCGCATCTTATACTGCTCCTCAAGTAGACGAATGATTCCACTTGCTCTAGTTTCACTCCTAGAATTCTTATATGTGCATTCAGCTTCTCTCTTCCGCACAAAAAGATGTTAGTCTTCCTCTTGTTGACGCTCATATTATATTCCCCCGTTACTTGGTCCATGGTATTCGGGTTTGCTTGCAGGTCCTCTCGCGTCTCAGCTACTAATGCGATGTCGTCTGCGAACCACAGCATGTTAATTTCTTCCCCATTCACCTTGAATCCTTTGATGCCCAATTCTTGTGCTTCCTTTATTGCCTCTTCTATGTATGTAGATATATAAGTTGAATATTGTTGGGCAGAGGTTGCATCCTTGTCCGGCTCTTTTGTCTATTTTGGCTTCTTTTTTCCTCCCGTTTTTCTTTTGGATGGCTGTTACCTGATTCTTGTAGAGGTGATGGCTTCTTCTTCTGTCGTTGTAGTTTACTCCAATCACTTTTAGTATCTTGAACGATTTGTTCCGTTTGACAATGTTAAAGGCCTTCCCCAAGTCAGTATGTGTGTGTGTGTGTATATATATATATATATATATATATATATATATATATATATATATATATATATATATATATATATATATACTCATTCACATATAAATAGATACAAGGAAAAGGGATAGGAACACATATAAAGGACGAACACAGTAGAGGTGGGGAAGGCGGAATCAGGCTAATCACAAGTGTAAAAATATTTCCTAGGCCGGGACTTGATATTCGGATCTTTCCACTTGCCGGGCGGATGCTCTCAACCACTTGAGCTCTCTAGGAAACGTAATTTACACTGAGATCTGCGATGCTTTATTCAACCAAGTGCCCCGATTCTTTGGCCAAGAGATGGCGTTAGGGAGCTGTTTCACCCACCAAAGGAGAAATAGACAAGACTCACAGAGGAAAGGATAATATTAAAGGAATCATACAACATCATAAAGAATAAGAACAGTGCGTTTCGTGGCACGCATAGCCAAAAGAAGAGACGAGCCATATTGGCTCGTCTCTTGATTGAAAGTGTATTGGACTACTGACCGGAGGGTCTCGGGTTCGATTCCCGGGAAAGTCTCTGGGAATTTGCAGTTCCTCCCAAGCTATGTGATTTTTCGGGTACCAGATCTTCCTGGGAAAACATAACCGGTACAAGGAAGGAACATATATATATATATATATATATATATATATGTGTGTGTGTGTGTGTGTGTGTGTGTGTGTGTGTATGTATAATATAAATCAAGTTAGCTCAAGCGATCAAAAATAAAAACACTGAAACACATAAAAAAGAAAAGAAACTCACAAGTTTTCGAATGTTCGGTGGTCAAGCCACCTATTCCTAGGGCTAGGAAGGAAGAGAGGGAAGGAACTAAAGTTCCTTCCTTCCAATCCTTCCTCGACAACAAATCGGTAGGCGTCAGTCCGAACTACAGGAATCAAGGTTTTAGCGAAATGTTCTGGTTTTTGGTAACATTTCCTCGATCTCATGATGGAAAATTTATATTTTAAGTTACTTTGTGTTAGACTACCTTCCCGAAAGTGAGTAATGAATAAAAAGTACCAAAAGAAATAGACAATCCGGAATAGTTCCCTTCTATATGCTGAAATGTGCATTTAAGCTTCGAAAATTAACAAGAATAATGTTTTTCCTCCCTTTCCTCGGAATCGTTGCTCCAAAACAAGCGGAGGAAAGAGGATTTCTTTTTCTCCCGCAGGTTTTGCTGACGGAGTGACACGGAGATGATGGCTGGCGAGGGCATGCGTAATGGATGAAAAGAATAGTGGCACGGCAAAATCGACCCGAAGGTCGGATTCGGAAACATTTCCGATTACTCGTGTCCTTGACGTTATGTGGGGGA
Source organism: Hetaerina americana (assembly GCF_022747635.1). NCBI lineage: Eukaryota > Metazoa > Arthropoda > Insecta > Odonata > Calopterygidae > Hetaerina > Hetaerina americana. The sequence continues at coordinate 100,668 of NW_027286448.1, read as the reverse complement.
ACCAGGGCGGCGGGGGCTGTCAAGGGAAGCAGCGGGTGGGTGGGAGAGGTTTTATGGGGGAACAGGGAGTGAGAAGAGGAAAGCCATAATGGAAAGAACAGTGTCTGTGAGCGCGCCATATAATGATAGGTCACGAGCTATAAAAAGGAAAGGAGTTATTGGACACAATCTTTTACTTCAGCCCTGAATCTAGTGTATGTGAATGGAATGAGATGGGGGAGTATGTCGGACCACCAGGAAGCACAACCACTTCCACCGACGGCAATGCTTAGCCGATTTTGAAAATTTCGCGAATAATAAAATATTTGTGTGCAAATCTTCACTTCAATATAATAATTGATTAAATGAACTGTTTGAATGGCATTTATCAAATTACAATTTGATACATCAGCAAAAGTGAATTCATGCCTATTAATATTATACATTCAAATGCGACGTTACTCCTTGCGCTGTTCTGCCTGGTACAATTTAGTTTTTTAATTAATTTACAACATAACAAGGAATGACAGTAAGAAGATCATACACGTAGTCGTAATAAGAGTGATAAGAATCGGAATTTGGTTTTAGGGGGGATTTGGTATTGTAGTTGGCCAAGGGTAGATAAGTAGAAGGGTGCTCTGAACTTGCGGGAAGTCAGCATTTATGTCGATATTGATTGGGAAATGTACTTCTTGATTTTCCACAAGCAATCGGAGAAAATGAATGAGAATGAGAAAGAGAGCTCTAAATCTACGACTATTACCCACGAAATGCAAAAATTGAAGGTAAACCTAAATTATTGCTATAGCTAATCTTCCAGTTAACCTAGGTTTTGAATAGACAAACCGAAGTAATAAATAAATATTTGTTTTCTCCTAACAAAACAACAACCTAGCTTCCTAAACTACAACAAGTCATTTATCTCTGTGCGCTTCCATCATTCCGTCCAAAATCCCTATCCCATTCCTGCCCCTTCCTCGTTTGCCTAACATTCTCATCTTTTTCACAATCTTCCACATCCCACCCCCAGTCAACATGCCCTCCACCCATTTCTCATGCCTCCATAGGATTTCTCCCTACAATTTTCTCTCCTCCCCCACCATGCTGTGAACTTCTTCGTTTTCCTTTCTTTTCACTTCCCCTTCTCCATCCTTCTCCACACCCACAATTAAAAAGCCTCCAATCTACATCTATTATCATCCTCATTCAATGGCCATGTTTCCGCGCTGCACAAAGCAACTCCCCATATCAAAGTTTTAACGAGCATTTCCTTAACATCCTCTCTCAATATCCACGCCCTCGATTCTCTCCGTTTTGTCAAAGCTTCTTTGCCTAGCGCAATTCTTCTCCTCATGCCGCTACTACTTTGACCGTGTTGGTCCAAAACATTTCCGAGATACGTAAAAAACTCCACCTACTCTAGTTGTTGCCCTCCTAATTTTACGCTTCACTTAGCCTTTCTCTTTCTGAAAAACCGCAGCCACTTTGTTTTATTTATATTTAATCTGATCCCATATCTGTCGCACCAAATTTCCAATTCACTCGGCAATGCTTGCAAGCCCTTGGATGACTTAGTTCAGTTCCATCTGTCAGCAGAATAATATATTAATAAAATAAAATGATATGAGATATGTACATATACATGCATATATGACACTCTGAAGATGACGGTCTTGTCGCCGAAGGGTCAAATATATACGTGAGTGTCCTCCCTGTGTGTTTCTGTGATTAGCTTAATTTTTAATCAAAGCTTGGATATAGTAGTAGTTTTTAGGGGAGGCGACCGACAGTTAATATCATTTGCGCCATAGGGGATGGACTGGAAAGGATGAAGGGGGGAGAGAAACCCGGCGTCGGCATTAGTCTATACTTTACGAAAGGCGCCAAGGGGTCCGCAGTTTAACGTCCCATCCGACGGATGGCATACTCACTCAAAGTGCTGTCCACAAGGCACCTCAAGTAGGGATCGAGAAACCTCTGAAAAATATTCAACACCGCCGGGATTTGAAACCGCACCCTCAGGGTTGGAAGCCAGTACGTTAGCCCCCGCACCATCTCGATCCCCGCTTGGATATAATCATGCCATTACTGAAGAGCGTCCGTTTGAAAAAAAAAATATATATATATATATAATAATGGGCTGACACAATATAAAACAAATAGAATAGAATAGCAACATTTAAAAGGACACTCACACGGTAAATTGTTCGAGCTTTCGGCCCACTCAGAGGCCTTCTTCAAGAGAGACTGAAAATATCATATTTTGATTTGTTCACTGCTGCGAATTGCATCCTACGATGAATTGCAGCACGAAAGCCATCCTACAACACGCAAGCCAGGGCACAACAAGCAAGAATGTGAAACACTACTACCACATGGACATTCACCACAAAACACTCTACCCCCCGAGGAGACTCTAAAAGGCTGGGATTGCGACCCAACGATTGCAGGTAGCAGGAATTTGCCCCCGCGGAGAGGGACGAGGGATTGAAAAAGGAGTAGGTTAGGCACGATGCAGAGAATTGTTAAAAAGGACGAAGCGTGGGAAGATTTATGGAAAGAGATAGAAAACCGTTACTTTAAGGGAAAAACGGGCACAGTTTCAAAATAAAAATAAGAACTCAAAAAACAAATAAGAAAAAATTCTCTTTTTTAAACAGAACTATTGTGGAGCGGATCCAGCTGCCTGGACGTTTATTTGAGCCCTTTACATCCAATTTTAGGAGTATTAAGAATAAGTGTAAAGCAGCCACTGGGTGATAAAATGTATTGTAGTTATTATAATATTGTTTGTATGTGATTTGGACGGCATTTTCTGTGTGATGTGGAAGTTTGTTTGCATGTGATGTGGAAGTGTCATTTTATGCAAGAATATTTTCTCTTTTATCTGTTTTTCTAGTGCGTGTATCTATGTAATTTCCGTTGTAAGAGTGATCATTGATCAAACTTAACCGTTGCCTCCTGGAAAATCGCCTAATTGCAACGTAGTTCTTAAATAATAATAAAAATAATAATTTACATCTCTCCACCCTTACAAACCGAATAATATATCAAAATTTTCAATTTCAAAGGTCAATTCCACGATCGTATTACTATATAACAGAAATGAGGCTACCTTAATGACAACACTACAACCTTATAGTACAAACAAATGTAACAAAAATATACCATACAGCCGTTGTTTTCAGATGATATTGTCCTATTTATGCTATAGGCCCATGAACATATTGTTTTTTGTCAAGTCTTAATTGTTCTTTTTTTCTCTTTGCATTTGATATCAAAATATTTCCTCACTTCTGTCCTCATCCCCAGCCGACCCATTTCCACACCCTATGGGTATCACTAACGAACACGACCGACTCACCACAGTACTGCCATCTGTTTTCGACTCGATCCACAAGAGGAAAGCAGTCACTCCTATTGCTACAATGCAACAAGTAAGAATATTAAATCTACCTCTCTGGATGACATATGCTTATGAATCATTCATTTTTCACGAGTAAGGAAATGACTCATGCATTACCGAGATTAATAAATTCAGCCAGGAGGCTTTCCAGTGTCCTATTGTTTATGGTGTCGCGTTTTGCGCGCAATCCATTTAACCTGTCCGAACCGGTTATCGTCTCTGCTCTTCATCTTCCATTGCCGACATTCCACTCCGCGGAACCACCCCCCACCCCCACCCACCCCCTTCCCCTCTCACTCATTGCCCCACTAAATCTCTCCGCTCATTTCCGTCCCTCTTTTCCCTTCATCTCTCGACCGAGCTACCCATTCACCCCCTGCCACCCGCCACCCTCCCCTCGACAATTCAGGGCCCCTCCCGCAAAGAGTAAGCTCATCTATCAGACCTTCATATGCCGACAGCTTTTCGTTTCGATCAGCGCTCGGCCGGCAAGGGGTGCCCGTAGCTTGGAGCGAGACGCCGGCCTCCCATGGCCGGCATATCCTTCGCTCCTTGCCCAGGACCGAAACAGATACCAAATATTTCGAGGTTACCAGGGACCACCCATCCTCCCGCTACACAGCAATCAAACAGTTGCCTTATATTAATGCTGGAGGCTTGTCCACGGGGTTGGATTTCTCATGATTGAAGCAGCGATAGCACATGATACATTATATCTTCCACCATGTAATAGCTTCATAAATGTTTACCATGCAATAACTTCATAAATTTCTCTTTGATACAATTTTGTATTGCCTAGATCTCCATAAATTTAATGATACATTTAGTTTTACTTATGCATATGCTTTTAATGACGTGCTATAATCCTTAATGTGCATATATGTTCTCTTGAAATAAACGTGTCGCACATTAAAGTACGTGCCAAAATATTGAACTTTCTGCGTTTGATAAAATATTGAATGTGATCACTAGATTCATTACAAGTCAGTCAAAAATCTACCCACACCCGAAAAATCACATAGCTTGGGTAGAGCTGCAGGTGCCCAGAGTGCCTTGCCCGGGAATCGAACCCGGGACCCTCCAGTCAGCAGTCCAACGCTCTACCCACTGGAGTACCGCGACCCGCATATGTATATATATATATATTTATATATAATATTTATATATATATATAGTATATATAAATATATTTATACATAATATATATATATATATATATATATATATATATATATATATATATATATATATATATATATATATGCTTTCGTAGACGTAACACGGAAGTGCCGAATAGTACAATACACAGTAACACACAATATAGAAACACAAAAAAAGAAGAACACTCACACGTTATTTCTTGATATTTCGACGGAAACAATCCGAAGATATAGAAGTTGTGTATTATATATATATATATATATATATATATGGGTCGCGGTAGTCCAGTGGGTAGAGCAGTAGACTGCTGACCGCAGGGTCCCGGGTTCGAATCCCGGGCAAGGCACTCTGGGCACCTGAAGCTCCACCCAAGCTTAAGTGATTTTTCGGGTACCAGGTCTTCCTGGGAAACCATAACCGGCACAGGGAAAGGAACTGCCCCCCCTACCCTGATGTGTGTATTTCACATGCCGTATAGGCTCAGTACTGGATGAACTCTACCAACACCTACTATAGCGACCTTCGGGTTGATTACTGTGTTTATGGTTTTTTATATACATATGGTATATATATACATATTCACGTATTATTGCAGATAGAATTAATATTTTCCCCATTTCCTAAGGCCTAAAATCACATACACGCACCTTAATAATATTGAAAACACATGTATACATCAGTTTAACTTCGACTTATCATATTTTAAAATAAGACAGAGTAGTAGGGTCAATCGGCCGGGGTAAGCTAGGTTAGACCCTAGTAATACCATTTTTTACCGTCAAAATGCTGAAACTATGGTAAAAAATTGTGAGCAATAAATATGGTTTAATCCAGGGACATATACAAATATTCAAAGACCCCTGTGTCTTGTGATGATTTAAAAGGCATTCGATATAAACGACCAAATAAAACAAATGAGCCAGTTGTTTATTTTTTATTGTGTAAATCCAAAGAATTGTGTCACATTTGTTGGCAGTATGCAGCATTGCATGTAACGACCATTTCGACTTTGGAAGATTTAGTTTAATTGGCACTTGTAAAATTTTGCAAATAATAATTTAAAATCAAGGTATTGGACATGAAGGGCAGAGGTGACCTTTTTGGAGTTTTATAAGCTTTAATATAGTCTAACGCGAAGTTCTTTCAAAGGAATTCAATGGAAATTTTACTTCAAATCACTTTTATGAATTTGGGGAGTAATTACTGGTAATACAGTATCTCTAATACGCTCTGAAAATGGCATTGCGCAGTTAAACCTCTGCATAAAATTCAGTGCTTTCATAATTCATCTGGCCTAAATTAAAGAAACATTATTATTATTATGAAATTCCACCTAATCTAGGAATAAAATGTGGAAACTCTTTGAATTCAAATGGGGGAGTCATTGCGAATTTGCCTTTATCGCTTGCTGAAACGCCGCAATATTTCACAAATTTTTGACATTTAGTTTGCTGGAAAGAGCTTGCTTGCTTGGAATAAATAAAAAAGTGGCACACATAAATCTCAGTTTGACACAGCAAAGAAACCAATAGGGAAAGAAACACTTGAATGATTTACGGCATTTTATTCGGGATGGGAGAATTCGCTTCGGATGCTTAACATGTATCAGCTAAGGTAAAGCATTTGTTACGCGGCACATGTAACTCTTAAATTTACTGCCAAAATAATCCGAGAAAGAACAATAAAATGTCTACAGTGGAAACACAACACAGCGGACTTTACTTGTCCAGACAAACGTGGACGGACGCCAAAATATGGACGGGAAACTTTGAAGGTTACTGGGTTTTGGCGGCACAATTATTTTAAGTTACGCCATTTATTAGGCATATGTTGTGAAGGTCCAAATACTAGTTTCCTTGAATCTTTCGAATTCAATGCGAAATCTCTTTTGCCTTGATAATTTTCAGTATTAGACCTGAAAGCTTTAAGGTCCATGTGGACTTCCCTTTCAATAAGTTCCCCGAAAAAACCCCTCTTTATCAGTAATTGACAGCAATCCTTAGCAGCATGTGCAAAATACTGGTCTCTTCGCCCTTTCAACCCACCCCAAATAAGGGCTAGCATTGTTTTCTTTCTTTTTTAGATTTTGCGTCAGCCAACAACATTAGTAACATATGGAAAACATTTCAATAGCACTAAGGGCCATGTAAAAGAAGAGTGATACTCTTCTTCTGATTTTGGTATTTAACTCAAAGCAATTTGTGCCGAAGTCAGGTCTTCTTATTGTAAAGTAATCTTCATCTTCCTGGTCGCAGTCCGAAAAACCCACCCGCGACGGTTTTTGTTCCTCACTCAAGACTTTCCGTCCCAGCCTCGCGCTCACTTTCCTCATCCCAATATCCTCTGTTACAATGGTGTGGACGGATCCGACTGAAAGGCCAGTCTCCTCACTGATAAGGGTGGTTAAACACCTGTTAGAGTCTCACTTTCCTCATCCCAATATCCTCTGTTACAATGGTGTGGACGGATCCGACTGAAAGGCCAGTCTCCTCACTGATAAGGGTGGTTAAACACCTGTTAGAGTCCTAAAAATTTCTCACTTTGGCCACCTGAGCATCGGTTCGAGCGGTCGTCGGGCGTCCAACGCGGTGCTAGTCTTCGACAACCTCCCGGCCTTCCTTAAATATTTTTTGCCACTCAAAAATTTTGCCCAGCTTAAGGCATCATCCCCATAAGCCTGTTTAATGAGTTCAAGGGTCTCCGACGCGGATTTCCCGAAATTAACGTAAAACTTCACGGCGTAGCGTTGCTCGACGGTGCGCTCCATGCTGGCGAGAGGACACCACAAACAATCACACGTCACAAAAATCCACCTCCTCCTGTCTCAACGAATTCCCGGAGGCGACTGAACTAAAGTGCGCCTGAGTGTTGGGGGCCGTGGATGGCTGAGTGGGAGCGGTGGATGGGGAGCCGACCGGTGGATCCCATCAACCGCTCTGTTGAGGCTACAGCGAACCAGTCACGATGCTTATTGTACGGACCCTGTACATACATTGTCACTTTGAGAAACAATTTGAGAAATTATAGGGTAACTTTGTGAACCTATGGTAGAAAATGGCATTAATGGAGGTAACTGTAGTAAAAAAGTGAATAATCATAGTTTTATAACTCCCTTTGATTTTTATTCAAAAAGAACGACTGATTTCGTCGTATAGTCAACATGATCAGATCTCCGGTCGAAAGCGGTCGTTAAAATAAATGAGTGGAACTTACAAAGTTAATATGATTCACTTTTTTCATGAAGTTCCATTAGGTTGAGCAACATAGCATTCTTTTAAGAAAAACATAGCATTCATAACTTTTGCAGTTATGACGTGATGATTCATGGGAAGATTATATTACAATTTGAATACGAAGATAAATGACCAAGTGAATATTTTTATAAATTATCTGGATAATTTGAGTAAATAGGCTCTAAATTTTTTTCCCGAATTTTAACATTGCTTAATTGAGTTCGTAGCACAATACTTTTCAAAGAATCGATTTCTACTCAATTGCATGCACTTTCACTAACCTCATGGGTATTTTGTTGTCAAAACCCTTTTTTCCGCATTACCGCATCAGAATACCGTTGAACAATGCAGTGCTCTTTAAAGTATTATTTGCTCTGCCTTGTCTATTTTTAAGTTTACCCTTCCATCACTCGTCTCTGACCGGGGGAGGGACCCTTACGCCACTTGGAGCGTTGGGTCACATTCCCTACCTATATCCTTAGGGAAGTAGACCGTTATATGCTACATGTCCATGTAATAATTAATTTCACCTTCTTGTTTTTCCAATTCTTTTTTGCATGTTAATGGATGAATTCTTATTGCATCCTTAGCTACAATTATTTGTTAGCAGATAGTTTTTTTATTTGCATTAGTGTAAAATGAAAGGACTTTTGTATGCGCCACTGTGGGTATGGGTTTACATATAGTATACGTATGTGTTGGTTTTGTATGCGGTGTTTTTCTTAATTACGGGTGATGTCTTAACACCCCCTGCCACACGCCCTTGCGGCGGCTTGCGGGGTAATTTGTAGATGTGAACTTGAAGCTTTTTGAGAATCTAGAAAACTTAAAGAGAAGCAGTGACCCTGATGTGACTCTAATCAAAGAGTGTTTGCATATGTACTTCACTTTCCTCCATCCTTCCACCTTTGGTGAAGCCGATCCCCTTCTCCTGGCGCATTCGTCCCCTGCTACATTTTCTTCACCTCTCAACTTGCCCTCCTCTTGGATCAATGAATATTGTACTTATTAGGAAGTCGTTTTCCGATAATAACGCACTCTATGATAATAATTATGCATTGAAAGCCGGGCTGTGTGAATATATGTATTCGATAAAACCTTTGCAGGAGTTTATGAACGCCATTTGTCTTACATTCGATAATCAAATGAGGACTTTACACTCTTCGTTTCTCAAAATGACAATGAATATTCAATTTTTCTCATTTTGATAGTTTCATGGATATCAAAGTTATAGAATAGGGGCTACCTCCTCACTTGGAATCCCGTCTTTTCGGGGAAACTTTAGCACTCGGAGAAAGTTCAAACACGTCCATTTTCTGATGCTATGCTTCAGTTTGTGTTCCCGCCTCCAAGCCACCGTACAATGGAACACCGAGTGCACAGAATCGGAATTTACGAAAAGGGTCTCGGCAAGGCTTAGCTTTTTCCTAATTTTTTCCAATACGATCCTGAATAATCCGTTCTGCGTCTAATTTTTGAATAAAAATAAGAGCGCCTAGAAGAATGTACTTGTATATTTATATAGGTATATGGTATGAATTCTTTATATTAAGAAAATGCTGCACTTTCCCGACCTTCTATTGAGCATATGCAGGTCCTGGTCGTCTAATGGACATCATAATTCAGCATACCCTCACCATAAAAGTCATCCTTATTTGAGGCCTGTTCTCTGTTTGATGCCCAATAAACTTATTGATCCTTGTAGAGAAAACATAAGGATGCGATCAGGGAATTTTGACCCGAATAAATTTTTGAATCCCAACTATTTGGAGTCTCCCGCTTCAGAAATTAAAATTCGTAATTTCAACGCAGGAGACTCGCACCAGAGGGCAGACCACCGGGGCTGGGAGTCAACGGCTCATCGTTACACGCGACCTTGAACCCGAGAGAGATTTCCATTCGCTCCATTTCCCAGGTGCGATGCGCGACCACCTACTCCTTTACATCCCAGGTCACCCACATTCCCCCGTGCACTCGGTGCTGCGTGGTGCTGGATGGTGCACGGCCATTGGAGACTCAAAGCACGCCACGGCAAATCCGCCTCTTCGGCCTTGCATGTGGATCAGTGGTTCAAAGTCTGCGTCTTCCGAGACGAGGTTGCGTGTTTGAAATTAAAGGCGCTGGCAGCTCATTGGAAAGCAATTGCAAATTCACAAGTCGACTGCTCATATGTGAAGATGTAATCATGACGACGCAATTGTTGTGATCCCGCCTCGACTTATAAAATACACTTTTCGATACTAAAAAAATAAGCCTTAAAATTTAGTTATACTGATCGAAAAAAGTGAAAAAATATGAGGTACTCGAAGGAAAAAATTTCTATCACAATTACTTCTAAATTGATAACGACACTTATCATAGTTTATCCCATTTCCAGCTGTCTTTAAGGAAAAACATTTTTTTTCCAGAATTAATGTGAAAAATATGTACAGTCAATTATAATGAATGATTCTAAAAAAGTTTAAATTTCCAGAATTGATGGCAAAGTACTTCTGGTGTATAGCACAGATTAAAATTCCATCTCCCTTCCACTTAGGGAGGTAAAAGAATGATTTTAATATCTTTTCCAAGTAATTGAGGAACAGGCGCTGGCCTGGGGGCGGTCAATGGTTGGCCATCGGACTGCCAGCCAGTCTTCCTCTCAGTCCTAAACGCCCATAATTGTGCTAGTGCATTTTGTGCCTCATTGATGTTCCTCGAGCCGTGGGAAGCGAAACAGCCAGAAGCCGATATCCAAGATTGGATATCGTTGCGAGGTCCCTCCAAACGAATATTAAATTTTTTAATGACAGAGGGGCATTTTATTGGCTTGCTAAAACACATATGGAATCGAATATCTGCATAATCTGTCGATGAAAAATAAATTGCGGCTCTAAAATAAAGGGAATCATACATTGAGAGATATTTGAGGCCAACACTTGGTGGACTTCCATTATAATGAAAGGGATGCAACAAATAACTCATCGCTTCCACAGTTTTTTGGCCGACAGATTTCGCTACACAGTTGCATTAACGGGGATCACATGATACATATTTCTGTGATTAAGCTCAAATTCTGGATAATAGTAATGAATAAGTTAAGATACTTTCTTTCAATATCGATACACTTTAAGGTACTCAAATAGGAGACTGGATTTCTGAATTAATACCAATTCATGGTATATATATCGTATTTATAGGAACCAATAATTCGGGTTTGCATCAATACTGGCCGTTAAAGTCATTGATTCCGAGCGTATCCATCAAATATTTATCCAACGAAGCAATAAAAGAGAGTAGTTTTCCCAATATTGTTTCAAAAATAACAAATACGGAGGGTTGTGGACGTTGATTAGTTAATAAATGGGAGTGATTACTGGAGGGATGTTTGCGTTACAAATGGGAAAGGTAGAATGAAGAATGAGTGGGTGCTGAAAGATTATTAAGTAATACACAGGCGAATTATATACTATAGAGGAAGAGAGATACAATGGTTTTGGGCCACGCTGAATAAAAATGAAGAGAAATGAAGAAGAAGTGAAATGGTTGGAGAGAGGAATGGGTCGAGAAAGTCACGAATGGATGGATGTGACTGGTGGGACGTATGGATGATGTAAAAGCGAGGAACAGTAGAAGTTTCGGTAACAGAACGGAGTGCATGAGAAGAGTGTACGAATGTGTAACGGACGTGAAATAAAGGTAAGTTCCTCAAATAAAACTGAAATTATGCTATTCTTGACTTGGCCTTCCCCGAAAGGGAACTGCTAGTATAGATGGACAGGTACGTTGATATGAGTCAAACACGCGAAAGAGAATCTAGCGCACTTTTCTGTCCAAGGAAAAAGAGTATTTGGGAGTTTCCCCGACCCAAGGTGCCTCCCATTTGACGGCTTCCCCGGGAGGACCGTTTTTCCCGGCCCCATCATCCTGGGGGCCGAGTTGAGTGGCGCGCAGTGAGGCGCCCCTCTCTCTCTCCGAGCTCTTAGAAGTCCCTCCCCTTCCTCCCCCCCCCCCGAACCATTCGTCGCTCCTCCGGTCTACAACTCCCATATTGAGGGAAAACTGCTCATGAACCCGGGGGGGGGGGGGGGCGAGCTCTCAAGGGTGGTATAAATGAATGAATTGGAGGGAGGGCTTGGATTCGTCCTTGGATCATTCCCAACGGGGGAGAAAGGGGCGGTGTGCGATCGGAGAAGGAGGGTAGAGCGGGAGGTTGACCTTAAGAGCGGGCATTCTCTCCTGGAGAGCACCTCTTGGTGTTCTCGAGATGTTTGGCGGAGTAATGGAAGGAGGTCGACGTGATTCCCCGGCAGGGCGTCGCCTGTGGCCCCGCCGTCGCACCCGCCCCTCCCCGCTCTCCGCCCGACCGTAATCGCCCCACTCGGAGTCCAACTGCCCCCTCTCATCCCCCCCTTTCACGCAAAACACCGCAAGTCTCACTTCCAACTGTGTTGCCGAGGGTTATTATTCCCAAGAAGGTTTATCGCTTGGTCTTTAGAATTACGAAATAGGACATAGTATGTAGAATAATTGAAAAAGTAATTTGGAAAGGAGGAAGATATACGACAATGCGTAAAAATTGTGGATCAACAGACCAAATTAACGAAATAAATCCAATAGCTATAAAAAAGAGGATGCATATTTAGTGGAGATTACTCAGTATCAATTTCCTCTAAAAACTTTAAGAAGGCATTAATTTAGAGTTGCTTTAAATCCATATTCTGAAATTCCCCCAAATGATGGCAAATTCTATCTTATTAGTAGGAGGAAATTAAAGTCTAGACATTAATATTAATTCAATTGCCATAATAGAAGGGAATACGTCATTAGGTGGCTTAGGAGGCATGAACGCAGGAACGTGCAGTAAGAAGAAATGAATAAAAATAACTTATATTGAACGGTGTACAAGTACAAGAATATGTATACGTTAAAACGAGTACAAAGAGGGTCATCCGAAATCTAACTTAAAAATTTGGATTACCTTTGACTGAGAATGATTTTGAGATTACAGAGGGGAAACTACTTAGCCCGAGTAAAGAAAGTTTTCGGGATCGTTGCTGGTGGAAAACTCCTATCGGGGTGTAAAAGATTGCCGGAAAGGAAATAGTAGACTACATGCAACCAATACACACACACACACACACACACACACACACACACATATATATATATATATATATATATATATATATATATATATATATATATATATATATATATATATATATATATATATATATACAAGATTGTACGGAGAAACTCACACGAGCGGCACAAAATGGGCTGACACAATATAACACAAATAGAAAAGAATAGCAACATTTCAAAGAACACTCACACGGTAAATTGTTCGAGCTATATATGAAGACTAGTGAAGACGACCATTAGGTTAGATTTAACACTATGACCCATGGTTTAATATCAAAAAGAATGGAGACCAATAGCTTAAATAATTTTTAAATATATCAATTAAAGCAGAGTTGCATCTTTCCTGGATATTAGGTTCATCAAGTTTAACTTAAATTCCCGAGACTTCTGGAATTTCCAACGCAATATAAATTAATGGGTCAAATAAAATGTAACTTTAAAATTTTCCAATGAAATGTATTTTCATGTTAGTTAAGCTTTATAAAGAACATGAAACAAATAAGGGTGACCATTCTTCAAAACGTGCTAAGTGACGAATTAGGTGGAGTTCGAAGTAGACATGTAATATCTGTTAAAAATTGTTATCAAAAGAATAGGTTAGATGTCGTCCAGCCTTGAGACGTCTGCTGATCGTCTCCATCTCCCTTGGGAGCCACTTGGGAAATCACAGAGGAACTCATTATGCCGGGTACCTTAAAGAGAGTCCCAATTCAGAGAGAATTTAGAAAGAGTTCAGGGCATTCTACATAGTTTTCTGCATAAGCAGGGTTTTAAATACTACTTGGTCATTATAAGCCACTCCATGTGTCCATTTCATTCTCATGATTCATCCGTGGAAACAAACTCCCATAAAATCTAACCATTTAAAAGTTGTTACTTTTACTCAACGCAAAATCTCCCATCCTTTGATATGGGTTTACTAGCTTTTTATTGTAATGTTTTATACCGTATTATACTCATTCATATGTATGTATAAGATTAGCTCATTAGATATTTCTTCAAATCCTAAGTTTTCTTTGATATTACTTTGAAAATTGATATCACTATTTTGCTTACACTATTGCTGCATATATTGTACAGTTCTTCCCTTAGTAAAAACTCGTTCGTTTCCATATTTACTTAAAAAATTATACTACATGGTAGTATCATATATTTGTACATCCATTTTATGTGGAGATAAAAGTGGACGCTAATCTTCCATACTATTTTCGTTATGATAAAATCATTGATAATATATTCGTGCAAACTAAAATTTTAAAGTAAACCTCATTCTGGTAGATTTCTACCTAAAAGATGTGTTTTGATATTTAATTCCTCGTGCAACCCGTTGTTAGCGGATAGCTTCGTCCTCGTCGTTGGTAAGCGCATCATTACAAGAGTGAAATTCAGGCAGTGACACTATGAAACCATTGTCATACGGGATCTTGCCCGTCGTTCCAGCTCTCCTCTGGGCGGGGAAGTTGAAGGGCAAATTGCCTCTCAGAGGGAGTGATTGGGAGGCTTTAGTGCAACGCTCATCTACTCTGGAAAGATCGAAGAGGATCAAAACTTGTACTCGCGCCGCTCTCCCTCAGTCCCTGACATTTGAGCTCCACAATGAGCACCGCATGGCGGAAAACTATGCGAGATCAAGCCTTTGAATTCGTGAAGAGTTAAAAACCTTTGCACGACGCTGTCCACAGCTCCAGTAGTCTAAATTAAGAAATAAAAGCAATACGAGAATAGTGCTAGTGAAATTATTGTTGAAATGGATTGAAAATGCATAGTAAAAATCTAGTTCACATGTGAAACATGGGCAACTTTATTTCATCACACTTGGCATTTTTATGCTCAATTTAGCAGTTAATCTCATTAATCTTAATAACACAATTTAGGAGAAATGCCTCAGATTTTACGGCACAACATGGCTTCTCCAAAGCAGAAGTTTTTTAATAACTTTTCCTTCATCTCAAAAATGGTGTACGCAGCAAGTTGTACACATGAGCGAATATGTATCTCGCCTTCGCCATTACCAGTTCCCTCAAAAACACCTCTTAAATTTTTACATGTTATCCCTAACCAGTATTCCCATTTATTTTTACAATATTGATTAGGCATCGTTCTCTCGTCATTGGCTACTTACATCGCCCCTCAGTTTGCTGTTATCAAATGATTCTAAATAAATTATAACGTCATATACCTTTTGCTTCAGGGCCATCTTCAATGATATACACCATCTATTTTCGCAATGCTAATGTTTTATTTGGACACAGTTCGGTGCACAAACAAGGTTTTTACCAGAATCATAAGATATTATACAGGCCCGCACCCAAAATTGGTAGGACTGATTTTCTCTGGCGCGAACGGAGCGGTCGAGGGGGGTCTGCCTGGCAGGGTAAGGTGGAGAAGGCTCTTAGCATCAGACCAACACCAATCTCAGTCGCCTGCGGGCTGTCGTTAAGTGAGGACACCGTTTTTAGTGAAGCAAGTTTTTTGTCCGCGTAGAAAAACAAAATGAATCTGAATTTAGAGCAAAGTTATTCCGTGAAGTTTTGTGCGAAACTCGGGAAGACGGCAACTGAGACCCTCGATATGATCAAGCAGGCTTATGGGGACACTGCCTTTAGCCGTTCCACAGTATTTGAGTGGCACAAGTTGTTTAAAGAGGGTAGGGAGCTCGTTGAAGACGACCATCGCTCCGGACGGCCGTCGACGGCAAGAACCGTCACGAATGTGGACAGAGTGAGGACACTGCTGAACACAGACCGACGATTAACCAGTGAAGAAATTGCAGACCAGTTGGGTATGTCTGCATCCAACGTCCAACGCATTAATTTCCTCATTCATGTGGAAATAGCTATAAGGAAAACGGATAGGAGCACACATAAAAGACAAACACAAGAGAGCATCGGTTAGAGTACCGGCCCGCCAAATCGAAAGATCCGTGGTTCAAATTCCGGTCGAGGTTGAATATTTTGCCCTTGTGATCTACTCGATTCCGTCTTCCCCACCTCTCTTGATTTCGTCTTTTATATCTGTTCCCATCGCTTTCCCTTATATCTATCTATACCCATGTAAATGAATAAATGTTCGCCATATGGCGGGTTTTCGTGTTCAAATGTGTGTGTATCTATCTGCAGAGAATTTTCAGATGGCGAAAATTGCTTAGAGCAGAATTCCTCCCTAACAGCTTTCTTCTCCTTTACTAGGTATGCTTCCTATTTATCTGAAGTGAATGACATTAACTAATTCTTTTTCCGGGAGGTCGAACAAAGCGATTGGGACGATGCATGGTTTATATGAGCAGAAGTAAATGTTGCAAGAAACCCTTGTTTAGCTTTTTGCATGACGACCACTTTTGAAATATATCATACCCTTTATATGTAACTTTCTGCAATTATCCCTTTAACTTTTACTTGGCTTCTCCCTTTGACAGTAAATCTGCTAGTATCTGATTAAATTAGACCTAAGTTCGAAGAAAAGGACTTTCATTTAAGTATTTTTCGACACTCGAATGGAACAGCTGCTCTTTCCCACCCCCCTCCAATCCCCACTTCGTTCAAACACCCATCCTCCCCCACTCCCTCCTCTCTCCTCCCTCCCTCCTCCCCTCATCCCTCCCTCTTCCTCTTCATCTTCCCGGCCCGCTCGGCCGAAATCCCTCAATGGTTTCCACACCCCTTCAATCCGCTTCGACAGCTAAGACCATCACTTTGACAAAAATCCCGGCCAAAACTTATATGCGATTTAGGTCTTTGAAAACGGGGGATGAATTTGTCACCAAGACAGGTTTAATATTCCCTTCCTTCCCCTGGTGTTCAAGAATCCAACATACATATTTTTCTTCAAGCAAAAACATTAAAACTTTCCTTAAATAAGGAATTTTTCGCCATAGAGCGATGAAGTTATATCTGTTGTAATCTGTGAGTATGAATATCATCGAAAGAAGTCCCTGAATTCCAAAATGAATGGACTCAAAGAGCTTAAGTTGAAATACTAGATTCATTTGCAAACATGGAGGTTAAACAATGAAGCAAAAGCTAAGTCAATATTTTTCTGCATGGATTACAATAAAATTAAATTGATATATTTCTCCAAAAGACGAACATTTTTGCTCTGCCTCGACATATTTGGATTTTTTACCCCGGCGTTCGACTATTAAGATATTTCTCGATCACTTTTATTTCAGTCAGCTAAATAAAATCATCACAATAATATTCGTTCGTAATTTGTAGGTTTCACATGAATTACTACTTTGGTAGCAGAAATTCAAATTACTAAATGTTTAAGCAGTGAAACACCAGTTTTATCATGACCAATATATATGTTAATTATCAATGTGAAAGCGATGGACGAAGGATACAATAACAATTCAATGAGATACGTAAATGACAGATTCCTAATTAAAACAAAAACTATTTCCCTGCTCCATACCTTAAAAGCAAAAGTATGGTATGATATAAATGAATAATTTTTAAACTCGGAGTTTTGATGAATTCCCGGCTGAGTTTTTAACCAGTAATATCAAAGAAGAATTTCTAAAATATGTTGTATGGTTTCCACTTCAAGGTCGCTATGCGTATTCGGCACCTCTCCTAAATCCACCATTTAAATGTATGTCAAAGAGTTTCCAGACCGCAAAAAGGGATATAAATTAGTGATTGCATCGTAATTTAGGCAGAGAATAAGAAATCTGCATTCGTCAATTGATAACTTATATCAATATCTGAAAAAGGGGAAAAACTAAATATTTAACGATGATTTCGTATATGAATTGGCAAATACATGAATAAATTTGGGTCAAATATACAAAAAATAAAATAATTATCGCTATTTAAATCCTAATATTGGTTCGGTGCAGTGCAGCCCTCCATTCTTCTCCATCCAGTATTTCAATCTCCACACTCTCCCAGATAGCTCGCTTCTTTATTTTAAGTCCTCAATCCACCCGTTATATTAATTACTCTCTAGGTCTTCCGCGCAATATTTTCTTTTCAAATATTCCTTCTATCACGTTTCTGCCAATCTATTGCGCCCCATGGTGTGTCTAATTCATCTAGTCTTCTAGTTCTCACACTTCTAAAATTCATAAAGACACTTGGATTTTAAAGCTAAAGGTGTAATGGCTGGATAATTTTAATGCTAAATATATGTAATAGTCATCGAAATAATATAAAATAAAGCGATCGCAAACAAATTCTGAGGACAAAAACCATTCAAGTTGTGCACAAGACCTCAGCGATGACTCTTTTCAAATTCACCCCTAAAATAGTAATCCTATTTAAATAAATGGTTTTAAGTGAAGTACTAGTGAAAATTTACGCTGCCTTACCGTGACATAATAGAAATAAAAATATAACAAGGTATGAATTAGTGGAAAAACATTTCCCGGGACGCCCAGAAATTTCAAACACACGCCCTGCACAAATTGGTGGAGCATCGAGTCCGATTGGATCAACTTCCCCGACGTAAGAAGGGCCCCATTGGAGGGGGCCCTGAGTGGCAATGCTATTGGACGGCGAGCAAACTCCAAATAGTCTCCGTCGGGTTGAAATCATCAAAAGCTTATTATTAAAAGATTATCCACGCTGACTCAGGTTCCATGTTTACAAGTTCGGGTCAGGTTAAATGATGGCATTTTTTCGTGCATATAACCATATACTTTAATCACGAATGTACTAATGAACGCAAATTACAATTGATGGTAAAATTTCACCCTACAATGGATGAATCCCTAGAATACTCTGGGATGCTTAATTTCAAATATCATGTTGTATTTTTGACCACGTGTTCCAGGATTTATGGTCGTCAACATTGTTGTGAAGAAATGAGAAATGAAAAGGTCCCGTTTAATGACATGTTCCTCAGTCGCATTTCTTATTGCTTTCGCCATATCTATGTGATTTTCAGAAGGGATTGTCCTGTTTATTAAAAAAGATATATTGCATTTTGCTAGATGTTCGCCTCTCTTGATCTAGGTACTCTTGAATTTCTGATTAGTCGCTATTTGTTTAAAAGACAAATCAATCATTTAAAAAAGAAATGTGACCGTGGTTTCCGCGGTTTGAAACGCTTATCTCACCACACATATTCTCTTCCATTAATTATAAAATTATTTGAGTGGATTTTTGGATTTAATATTTATTTATGGATATATTCTAAGCATGTTTCACATACGAGGTCTGTTAAAAAAATATCACGAATTTTGAATTTTTAGTTGGTTACGTATATTTGATTTCCAATTTTTTTGTGGCGTTATATGTTGGTACGTATGTCTCTCACTTGTGCCGAAAAGTTCGGCCATTTTGAAAGTTCACTTAATTGTAGACAGCTGTTTTGCTTGGACGTGTTTTGGCTTGTCTTCGATTTCACAACTCTACAAACACCGGGACGAATGATTAGCAAAGCCTTCTAAACATTCGTCATGGGTTTAATTATTCCATGTTATAACCTTGGCTAAGGCTAAAATCCATCGCTAAATCTCCGATTGTCAGCTACTATCGGATAAGTGCTATTAGTAGGAGAACACTCCCTGCAATACGACTAACCAACAACTCATTCACCTTTAAATGATTTTACTATAATAAATTTAGCAGAGATTCATACATATTAATAATAATATCGTAAATATTTCCAAAATTGGATTGAACCTAAATTTACGCCCATTCATATGAAACTATGTACCCTCCATTAATAAAAAAAACTATTTAAAAATTACGCACAAAAATTTGTTTTCTCTCTCTTCTTCCCAAAATTTCGTCCATTTATATTCTGACCTTAATTAATTCTAATATTTTGATTTACTTTTAGTCTTGGACAACGCCTGATGGTTATGGCTGAAAACGTCGTTCTAGATTCGAAGGATAAATTAGAGTTAACCGTGGAACTTTCTTTATAAACTTGCTTCTAGAAAATAGATAGCTAAAAACCAAGGTTTTTAGACGGATGTCTCTGAAAGCTCAAGAGGTTTTTATTAATACAAGTCTCATAGTTTAGTAGGAAGGGTGTTTTCTCCTAGACGTGGTGTAATTAATCCTACACGAGGAAATAAAGCTCATCTCTCTCAAACTAAGATACCGTAATGGAATGGATCAATCGTTTAGGCCATAAAATATTCATATGCAATGGCCGTAGCTTCGATAACTAAAAAAATCAAATTACCATTCCAGAAAATGACGCTTATTCTATTAAAGCTCACCCAAATTTTATAAGAATAAAATAGTAATTTACATTCGCATATTAAATAAACATAATACGAAATGTGCTAAGTGTAGCAATTCAAGACATAATGTGATGTTTCATAAGTAAATGGAGTTAAGGATCTTCCATCAATTGATTGAATTTCTTCTCGAATACTCCACTGTTAGGTAACTTTGAGATTATTTTGCCCAAAAGCGCCCAGGCCTTCTTCCTAAAGCCAGGATGTTTTTCTCACCCCGTGTACCGACTATATAAGCACCATATTTCATGCATGACACCATCCAGTTCATTCCTTTTATTTATTCTTGTCGAGAATGCGGCCCCATGGGAGAATGTAAGGGATCGCATATTCGTGCAGACACAATATATAGCCGTTTACAATGCTATATTTCCAAAGGCGCACACCTTTATAAAAAAATAACTATCTCATGTCTCCCAGACCCCATTTCGATGGACTACAAATAGTACGAGGAACGTGACTAGGCATGCAACAACACCTTGGCCATACAAAAGACTTTGGTTGTGAAGGTGGTAATTTTTCACCGGAGTCCATTTACTTAGATGTACAAGCTAGACGAAATGCCTTCCCTCTTCATTTACTAAGTTAGGAGGGTTGGCGGCCGAGTGAGCTAATTACCTCAGGAAACATTTTTTAAAGCGTTCAGACGCATCACAGACTTTAAATCGTGAGAAATCTCTTCCTGAAGTATAAGAAACTTAAGTATTATACGACTGTAAATATTTGGCAACATTTCCATTTTGTTAGCTTTCAATTGGGAATTGGGAGACATCAAGTGTTAACCATTACGTGAAGTGAAGTATGAACACCTACGTGTATCACCTTTATGACTCCAACTGAAACAGCTAATGCTTTTAAAAGGCACTGGTGTCTTAAGTAATTCTATAGTATTATTCATCAATAGCGATTCATGTGTCATTTCTAATTACATGATAAAGAAGTGTGTTTCAAAAGTTTTAGTACCAAATAGTGATTATTAGTATAAGGTAATCAACCGGTTAAGGTAGGGTTTGGATTAACATACATGCCTACTAAATATTTTGTCTCTCCTAACAAAAGATATCCGAATATCCTGCTCTACAACAACTAGGCCCTCTTAATCTCTGTGTACTTCCTTCTTCCCTTCATCCCATCCAATATCACTATCCTCTTTCTTCCCTTTCCTCGTTTTCCTAACATTCTCCCCTCTAGCACAGTCTTCAATATCCCACTGCCGATCAATACGCCCTTCATCCACTTTTCCTGCCTCCTTATGATTTTCCTCCAACAATCCCCTTCCCTACCCCACCATACCTAGCACTTCCTCATTAGTTTTCCTTTCTGTTCACTTCGCCTTCTTCATCCATCTCCATTCCTACATCTACATCTATACGTACACAGTACCCCGCAAGCCATGGCATGGACGTGCGGCAGGGGGTGGTAGGTAACCAGCCGTTCGAAATGTATTCCCTCTATTTTCTTATGCACCAAGGACACCGCGATTCACCCAAAAACCGCGTGGAAAGGCGGCGACTGAACCACATTTCAAAAGCCTCCAATCTACGTCTATCATGCTGCTTCAGTGACTACGTTTCCCCGCACCGCACATAACTACTCTCCATACCTTAGTTTTGACAAACCTTTTCTTAATATTCTGAATCAACGTCCCTGTCATCAACTCTCAAAGATAATAAAAATAAAAATATATTTAAAACAAATAAATAAATATTAAAAATAAAATAACAACTATGAGCATGAAAACGGCAAACTGCTTATTCAATTAGGTATTACCTAAGCATTGTTACTTTCATCAATTGCTTTAGAAAATTTACTATCATTACCTGTAATTTATTTAATCGGCTAATTAGTGAATAGGATGCTGTTGATAGATGAAATATTAATTTATTAACAAGCAGTAGGGAAGTTAAATTGTGAATGGTTTGAACATGTAATCATTCAGTACGGTCCACAGAATTAACTTCCCTCGCCGAATTAGTTCCCTTACCTCTTTGTTTCAAATACTGGAGATAGCTTCCATCATCATGGAAAGGAACAAACTATGCAAAATTTCACTATTAAAAAAAATTATTTTATTTAAATAGTAAAATTTTGCATAGTTTGTTCCTTTCCATGATGGATCAATTTCACATAATTATCCCTGAAACCGTTCGGTTTGTCAAAAGCTTCCATCATATCACTTCACGAAGCGCAATGACCACTTCCACCAGAAATAGAACGGTGAATTGCATCCGAGGACGTCATCAAAGATTAAAATTACATTAGCCCGTCAGCCAACCTCGTTGAGTGCCAAGTAAATTACACGATCGTTTTCACATACAAAACGCGTGCATGCATACAGTTTCTCATCAAAATAAAATTCTCCAATCCCTCTTTTGAATTATTAGAAATTGCGTCACTAGTAAAGGAAAAGTTCCCAACCTATGAACTTCCAAATTGTCAGCCTATTCTGAGGAAGTGACTCCTTTAAAAATATTATCCTATTAAAATTACCTCGGATATCAATGATAATAACATTTCAATCTTACTCCATAATACTCGTTCAATGTCCATGAGATTTTAAGTGCTCGTTCAGAAATAGATATTCCATTTTATGAAATCACGCGACAAGCCCTAAGGTGTATGCGCGCAATCAATATCTAATTGCTTGTTTTTTATTATTTTACAATTGTGTGCGTCAGCTGGAATATGACAACTACTCCATTGTTAAAATCAATGTTGGATTGTTTAGGGTAGAGCTCTTTCAATGCCGTATACAGAGTGTAAAATGCATACATTAGGGTGTAGCGTCAATTTTTAGTTCCCTTTGCCGTCATAGTTCATGTTAGAAGATCTGATCCTTGAAAAAACACTCCTTGGGAAAATCTGAGGATTCCCAGAGACTCCAAGCCGGAGTCGAAACCAGATCACAAGTTCAGTGGCACAGTCTACCAATACCACGCCCCTGTTCAAGTATCTCAATATTTTTATTCAAGGCACTCTGCTACCATACGATACCGGATGGCTTGGGCATGGTGGTGGGCAGCGTCTCTTGGTTGCCCAGCTCCACATAAGCCGTGTGATTATTCTGGTGCGAGGACTTTCCGTGAAACAGCTGGTTGGACAAGGAGAGGAACTGGTCCCCCTTGTTATCTTGACAACTCGTGAATTTCACACCATGTCAGGCTTGGTGTTGGATGAAATTTGCCCTAATTTCCTAAGCCGACCCCTTGGTGGATCACAATAGTTAGGCGCATGGTGGGAAATGTCGGAAAACTGAAGGAGGAAACGATGGAGAGAAAACAAGATGGGAGTCCACGCCATCCGTGTTACGCTATGGTTGCCTTCCAAGTAGTAGTAGTATTTTTGGGAGGTGACCGACAGCAGAGGGGTCATTTGCGCCATAGGGGATGGACAGGAAAGGATGAAGGATGGAGAGAAACCCGGCGTCGGCATTAGCTTACTATTTACGAAAGGTGCCAAGGGGTCCGCAGCTTAACGTCCCATCCGACGGACGGTGTACTCACTCAAAGTGCTGTCCACAAAGCACCTCAAGTAGCGATCGAGATACCTCTGAAAAATATTCACCGCCGCCGGGATTTGAACCCGGGCCCTCTGCGTGGGAAGCCAGTACAGTAGCGATCCCTCTCGATCCCCTTGCCTTCCAATAACTAACGTAATAGGTGGGTTACTTTTCATGATGATGACGAGTAAATAATATATATTAAAACGTTGTTCATGCCTACCGTCTTTGACAGAAATGGTACATTTTCATGCTCAAATTTGTTGAAAGATTGCCTTTATACTCTTGTTTAAAATGAGAAGATGGGGTTGAATGCAGACACTGCTGAATAGGCCGCTATCGCAATGCCCTCCGCAAGGCCTTCCACGGTGCTCCGCCTCTTTCGCCGAGGATTCCTGGGAGGCGGGCCCCGCTTCTCCCCGCGCCTCCCCTTCATTGAACAAATGCTCGCGGCGACCCGGCCGAGGGAAAGCGCCAGCCGCTCTCTTCAGGACTTCGAATCTTTCCTGCATCGCTTCCGAAACCCTTCACAGACTATTTTGCCGGAGCGAGGCGTCGTCTGCTCCTTCTCCCCATCCTAAACCCTTTGCACCGTCCAAAGGCGATAACCAAACCGAGCGGAAAGATTACCTATCTCGAGTGGTGAATGTTCGTTCCGGCAAAATCACTTTCGATATAGATATTTCTGGGAACTTTATGAGTACATTAAAATTAACAAAGCCACTAACCCTAGAACGGTAACGGGGGTGAAAAAACACCACTTTACTTCCACTCATATCAGCGCCTGTGAAAGGCTAGGAATGTTGAAGGTCTAGGTATAGTCCAGGATCGACTCAGAAAAAAACTGCTTTAGCATTAGAACCCACTAAAGCAAGAGTTCTTTCGATTGGTCACCTCCAGTTACTTGCCGCTCGGATATAATGATTTTCCCCGCAAACTAATCAAAGTGCTCCTCTCTTGAAGAGTAAAGGGCCGAAACTGGCCGGGACAAGAGGAGTGCTGTCCTTTCCGAAGCGATGCAGTGTGCCGGCCACTCCTGATTGCGTTTCCACTACCGCGGTCACTGCGTTTGCGTCATGCCTAAACCCTCTTGATTGACCAAGTTCTCGCGCCGTCCGAACCTCGCGGTCATGGCAAAACAATGGCCGAAGGGGAAATAATGAAGTGGTGAAGCGTGTGCACTTTGACTTGTCGGATTGAGGAATAAGTTGAATCGGGCAGTGGCTCTTCAAACTCGGCAGGAGGACAAGATGACCGGAGCGCGCCACTACGCCCTCCGCGGCACATTTCCTCGAGCTGTGTCCGCTGCACTCTCGTCCTAGGTGACTTCACGGCGGGTCACGACCGCTTCCCTCCAGTAACTTCACCCCAGCGGTCGCGTCACACGTCCTAGAATGGACAACTCTTGCGGGTAAACGGCCAAAACGCCCGCCCCCAAGGCCTCCCCCAGGGATACAGGGGGAATCTACAGTCCCGAGCGAGCGGGAAGACAGACCGTTTAATGGGAGAGAGGTCGCGCCGGTCTAATGGGGCGCGCGCGCGCGCGAGAAGGGACTCGCTTCGAAGCATCGTATTCATCCTCGTCGGCGGAACTTCAAAACCGCCGCCGCCGCGTCGCGCACCTCGCCCACGCATTCCTCATCGCCTCGCGCCACCCGCTGCTAGACCCACCCCCGCCCCGCCCATTGACCCGATTCCACGCATTTCAACGTTCCTCCCGAGAGATCCGAACCCCTCAAAGCCTCACCCTTCGAGCTGTCAAGAGGACATCTGACAGAGGATGTTAGGTCGCCAGCCATTAGTGTAATTTGCGGTCAATGATTAACAGCATCTGGGAAGCTCAGACACCAGTAAGTTATGTTCCCTGTCGTCATGGTTTCGCTGTTGAAAACTGGAAAATAACTAATTCCATGCATCTGTTGAGCCGGAAGTGCATTTTCCTTCTCGTATGGCTCGCTTAGGGGCTTTCCATGTCTCATCGTATGGAAGAAGACGTGAGAAGTATCTTATACACACATCTGCATCAACGCCTTTACCCGAAAGCCCTCCAGAAGGCTTGTGATAGGGGGTATTAAATCGTCAGTTTTTATTAACTAAATGTATATGTTCGTGATTTGTGGTTTGCAGATGGACTCTTCGGCATTACATTTTTCATCGTTTAGCTTTTTGTTTGCTGTAATCACGAATGGTTCGAGGGAATAAAGACTCGATAATATTTTCAATTTGAAGGGTATTGTGTGATTGGAGTGAAATAATCTCCTGCCGCACGCCGAAGTGGTGGCCTCTAGGGTGTCCTCAAAATGAGAGCATTACCTCTGAATAGAGTGTGCTATAGTAAATCAGTTTCAGGAGTAAAATGCTAATGATGATGAAGATGAAAAGGCTGGTTAGACCTCATTTAGAATATGCTGCTAGTACAGGGTTCGTCCGGAAAATAAGTGTACTGAGCTCAGGAAAAAAAATGTATTACACTTTTACATATCTTAAGCTAATATTCCTCAAAATGGGACCCTTGTGAGTCGATACACTTGTTCCAGTGGCGTTCCCATTCCTGGAACGCTCCCGCGAAGTCATCATCGGGTACCTCTCGAAGACTCGTCGTCGACCTCTTCTCTGCCCTCCACGAACATCTTGTGCCACCGAAAGATCATGTTTCTGGACATGGCTGACTCCCCGTAAGCCTGGTTAATCATACCGACAGTTTCGGTAGACGATTTCCCAAGCTTTACCGCAAATTTGATGGAATAACGCTGCTCCAAAAACTTCGGCATCGCGTTCCGTGACGTGGGTCGAGCGTGGAGGTTCGCGTTAACAGAGCTCCTCACTACACCACAGCTCAGAGCCGACTGCCTTTTTCAGCGTCGCTTGCCAACATACCCCCCTCCAATCGCAGCCCGTCAGAGCGGTGCTGGGCGCGCCTGGAGCGGCGCGCCCAGCCCAGGAGTCAGTACACTTATTTTCCGGACGAACCCTGTATATGTGATCCTCATAAAGTTGGATTTTTTGCCTAGTTGAAACCCGTGCAGTGAGTGAGAGCTAGATTTGTAGAACGTTCTTGCGATAAAATGAGTGGCGTTTCCAAAATATTAGAGGAGCTAGGCTGGGAACCACTCATGGAGAGAAGGTTAAATTATAGATTAAATCTCTTGTAAAAATTGGCAGAACGTTTCTGTTGCAATGATATTGAAAGTGTGTTATTACCTCCATCGTACTACGACAAGTGAGATCATGTAAATATAATTAGAGAGATTAAGGGTGGAACAGATAAATTTAAGATGTCATTTTTTTTCAACGAGCGAGTAGGGATCAGAATAATGGATAAAAATAAAAGTCCCACCGCAATATGGAGAAAACGCATTCGGTTCAAAATTAGTCTAGCGTGCATTCACCCCGTGCCATACACCTTAGCGGTGGCTTGCCGGGACTTGGGATTAAAAAATAGACACGAAGTAAGGCTTGGCGCCGATATTAGGAAACTGGAGTGTAAGATCGGAGATCGCTACCGTTCAAACTACTTGTCCATTTAGAATCTAATAAGGAGAGGAAGGATTTTTCAAGAAGGGTGCATGTATTCCGACATGTACGACACTTAAGACTTAACCACCCGTGACGTAAAGCAATCCAGTAAGATCTCTAATATCGGACTTATAAACGTCCTAAAAAATTGAATCGAAAAAATTCATTCCATAAAATGGTTTCTATGGGGCCATTATCTATTAATCTGGAACCAAAGCCAAAATTGTTATCTCCCGGTTTACTGTGTATACTATCAACGGACAGAAATATACAGATATAATTTAGCGATTAATTTTGTACCGAAGTGCTAAAACCTTGAAAATAGATATGCATGCCGCAATACTTTTAGTGAAATCAAGCGACAATCGAAATTGTGTAAACTAATGGAATATTTAATGGTATCCGCCTACAAAATTATATTTACCTCTAATTAATTATTTTCAGATGTAATATTGGTAGATGTTGATTCCAATGCTGACTTATTATTCAAGAATGAAACTTTATTCAAAGTTATACTATATATGTTTGGAATACACTCCTGACGGTATTCATCGTCACAGTCAATTTGCCGCCGAGTTGAATTTAAAGTGAAAATTACGACACGATCAGTCGAAGATACGTACTATTTCAATTAGTCGTTCTACTACGCATATAACTTTGCATATAAATTGTAGCCTTAATGTTTACATTGTGCATTTTATATGAGTCCTTCCCTCAAAACTGTCACGTCTCCATCTGATCCACATGGCGAATTTGATTCACTTTTCCGGAGACCATTTCCGCGAATGCGGGGACACATTCAATTATATTCTCAGCGGTCGCCGCCGTCCATATTTTCTCCTCCAGCTGCTCGCACAATACGCCACTAAGAACGACTCCAGGAGGGTCGAGTTCTTCCGCTGCGCCATTCATCGCATCATTCCCCGAGCAACATAAAACTTTTCCCCCCCGCACTCCAGAGATATATTTCCGATTTGCCCGCATTCATTTCTCCGGTAATCCCATTCTTGGCCATTCCCCAGTTCCGAGTGCACCTGTTTCCCTTCCCTACCGCGCGCGGTCCCTCCCTCTGCCCCCACCCCTCTCCCATTCGAGGCCCCTCTCCCATCGGGGCCGGCGCCATTCTAGCCGCGGGGAAAAACACCTGTGACCCTTGGCAAAGGACCCGCGAGCCGCCGCCCTGCCCTCCCTCCCCGACCCCACTTATCCCTTCGACTCCCGCAGTCATAGAGACGCCACCACACCCCACCCCACACTCTCCCGCCCCTGCGTGACAAAGCCCACTCGGCCCCATGACCTCCCGCAACATTATTCCATGCCGTTGAACATTCCTCACCCCCTCCATCCTCACCCACCCACTCTCTTCTTCCCCAACCTCCTTCTGACACTCGGTTGAACTTTCTCGCTTCGGTTTCATGCTTTTGCGAGCAGTATCTCAGAATGCGTAACTATCAGAAACTTAAACTTCGGAAAAAAAGTGGGCAAAATAATGAAAATAATATTAATTACTTAGTTATTTGTTTCTACTGCACACGTAATGAAATATTACTTTAAAAACCTTAGGAATGCCTTGCGGTCAAAATATATTCCTTTGAATTTGCTTATTAGATTAAGATTGACTTACACAAAAAATTTCATGGTTTTACTTTGGAAAAGAAACCTGAAATAAAACAGTTTACAAATTTAAACAAGTAGGTATTACTAGTAGGGATAAATTTACAGCATACTACATTGAATTTAAAGCACTCAGAATCACTTAATATTGAACCGCAATCTTACGTGTATTGGTAATTATCGTAATAAAAAAAATTCATTCAAATAGTTTACTAGTACTTGAGAGCTGTTGATGATGGGAAAGGGTCTCGAGAGAATGACGGCGTTTGAAAAGGTGATAAGACCAGAGAGGCGAGGTTAACCTTATCATCACGGTACCGCTCTCACTGCTACTTACTGGACTTCCTCCATTCGTATAAGTAATGCAAACACAGCAATCGTACATCTGATATTAACTGTCGAATACTTTTGCATTAAGTAAGATGCAAATAAAATTGACGAACACACTCTGTTCACGCGGGCATTCAAAATACTCATGGTTATTTTTAAAATACTTAAAATTATTTTTTCTCTGCTCATGCAGTGCAAGTTAAAAAAAATCGATACAAAAGCAACCATGCCGATTTTTCCTTTCCCTATGCCACCTATGGTGTCCCGTGGTACCTAAAAAATTAAACAGCTTTGGTGAAGCTATGAGTGTCCAGAGGTGTTCCCGGGAATCTCACCTCTGCTCGCCGAACGCGTCACGAAACGAATGGAATCGACTATCGAGCAATGTTCCGCGATTAAATTTTTTGCTAAACTGAAAAAAACCTCCTGAAGAGACTAACAAAATGATTAGTGATGCTCAAGGGGACTCTCTCAGTCCTACTCAACGGTTTCGAGGTGGTTAAAGGCCTTTAAGGAGGGCCGGGAAGAGGTTCACGACGAACAACGCTCTCTGGGCGGCCGTCAACCAGCAAAACCGACAAAAATGTGGCTCGTGTTAGACAATTGTTGGACTCTAACCGTCGATTGAGTATCAAAATGGTTGTAAATGAACTACAATTGTTATCTAATGTTGTATTTCGCATAGTTCCTGAAGAATTATCGATGCGGAAAGTGTGCGCCAAACTCGCGGCCAAGGTGTTTACCACAACGCAATACGAGTCCACGAGTTCCTGGCCAAACACCAGGTGCCTACGCTGCCCCACCCCCACTATATTCCTGACGTATCCCAAGCAGATCTGTTTTTGTTTCCTCGGATTAAGGCAGCCCTGTAAGAAACACGTTCCTCGTCCATGCAAGAGATCCAATCAGCCGTGATGAAGACCTTGCGAGAGGTCCCCGAAGACGCCTTCTAGCGCGCGTACCAGTCATGTCAGAGTCGCTGGAAAAAACTTTAAGATGCCCAAGGAAAGTATTTTGATGAATTTTAGGTTTTGTGAAAATATGTTAAATAATGACTTTAAAATAGTAACTTCATTACTTTCAGAATGCACTTTGTATGGGGAGATTGGGGTGATTAATGTCTATAATTAATACCTGATACATTTCAGGAATTACGAAGCCAGAAAACGCCGGCTCTATTGTTTTGAGTTTGAGTGGAGAGTCAGAGGGTGGGAGGAATGCTAAAATAGATACAATATAGCATCTATCAAGGGGAGTGTTTTGTTCAGAGCCGTGTTTTAGGATTTGGAGCATCCCAAAAAGGGAAGAATACTTACATGAGTCCCGGTCCCGGATTGATTCTAATATTTAGGGGTGGGGTAAACTGTCCACTATCAAAGACGGGCATATTGTGCTCTTAAGACGGTAATCTAGATTGCTGGAAGTAGCGGTAGTCCAGGGGGTAGAGCGTTGGACTGCTAACCAGGAGGTTCTGGGTTCGATTCCCGGGCAAGGCACTCTGGGCACCTGCAGCTCCACCCAAGCTAAGTGATTTTTCGGGTACCAGATCTTCCTGGGAAACCATAACCGGCACAGGGAAAGGAAGTGGCCCCCCTACCCTGATGTGTGAATTTCACACGCCGTATAGGGCTTAATACTGGGTGAACTCTACCATCACCTACTAAACCGACCTTCGGGTTGATTACCGTGTTTATATATATATATATATATATATATATATATATATATATATATATATATATATATATATATATATATATTATTAGGTAATCTATCGATTAAGGTAGGTTTTTGGATGGACAAAATTTCTAATTCAACAATTTGTGACCCCCAGCAAAACACAATATCCTACTCTACAACTGGTCCCTCTTCATCTCTGAGTACCTTCTTCCTCCCTTCATCCCGTCCAACATCCCTAACCTGTTCCTTCCCTTTCCTCGTTTGCCTAACATTCTCCTTTTAATCACAGTCTTCAACATCCCACTGCCGGTCAATACACCCTTCATCCACTTTTCCTGCCTCCATTGGATTTCTCCCAAAAACCTTTCTCTTCGCATACTGTACCAAGTACTTCCTCATTTGTTTTCTTCTCCGTCCATTTCACCTTCTCCATTCTTCTCCGCACCAACATTTCAAAAGCCTCCAGTCTACGTCTATCCTCTTGCTTCGATGACGACGTTTCCGCGCCGTAAATAGCTACGCTCAATATCAAAGTTTTTACGAGTCTTTTCTTAACATCCTTAGTCAACATCCCTGTCATCAACTCCCTCCTCCTTGTAAAAGCCTCTTTGCCTAGCGCAATTTATCTCCTTACGGCCCTACTACTTTGACCGTGTTGGTCCAAAACACTACCGAGATACGTAAACTTTTCTACCTGTTCTAGTTTTTGCCCTCCTATTATAATGTTTAGCTTAGCCTTTTTCTTTCTAGAAAATCGCATAACCTTTGTTTTATTAATATTGATTCTCATCCCATACCTGTCGCACTGAATTTCCAATTCAACATTTTCAATTGACAAATTAAAGTTTGGTCATCAGCGAACCTAACTTATTTTACGTATACCCGCCCACTTTCATTCCTACCTCCAGTTCTTCCCATACCTCTTTGATCATTTCCTCTGCATACAGGTTGAACAGCAACGGTGATAATGAGCAACCCTGCCTTACACCCCTTCCTAACACTGCCCATCCGGACTCCCCGTTTCCCACCCGCACCTGAGCAGTCTGAGACATGTACAGGTTGCAGATTAGCCTCCTTTCCCTCCAATCTATTCCTATTTTCTGCAATACATTCATTAGTTTTTCCCAATTCACTCTATCAAACGCTTTTACGAAATCTATGAAACAGGCAAATACCTCCCTGTTGTGTGCTATATTCCTCTTCATTAATAATCTCATTACTGCAATGGCATCACGCGTACCTCTCCTCTTCCTAAACCCAAACTGATCATCCCCTTAGTAAACATTTGCCCTACTCTGTATCCTTTTGTTCATAATCCTGAGAACAACTTTAGCTGCGTGGGATATCAAACTAATTGTCCTATAGTCCTCACATGACGTGGCCTTTACCTTTTTCGGAATAGGAACTAAAACTGATCTCACAAAGTCTTCCGGCCAGATTCCTTCCTCATAAATACTACGAATCAGCCCATCTCCAGCCTCTTCCTCCAATATTTTCATAAATATTTCAATAGTTCCGCGGGAATGTTATCCACC
This sequence comes from Hetaerina americana, assembly GCF_022747635.1. NCBI lineage: Eukaryota > Metazoa > Arthropoda > Insecta > Odonata > Calopterygidae > Hetaerina > Hetaerina americana. Next base: position 68,390 of record NW_027286448.1, on the reverse strand, counting down.
TTCACGGATTAATTTAGTTTCATCTCCCTTAATGCCCTTTCTCTCTTATCTTCTAGTACGCCTGGACATGAGCTATCATCCTCCACGTCAATTTCCTTTTCTATGTCTTAATTTGTTGGTCTGAGTTCTTTACTTTACAGCTCTTCTATATATTCCTTCCATCTCTCATGGATCTTTCCTGTGTCGACCCATATCTTACCCGCCTTATCCCTAACTGTTAGCATAGATCTCCCTTTCTTACTTCCCGGTAAATATTTAACTTTGCTGTACAGCGCACCGATTTCACCCTTCCTCTGCAGACTTTCCATATCCTCTCCCTGACTTTTCAAATGGTAATGAGGGACAGTGTCTGAGCGTTTTCCACATTCAAGGGCACTCAATTCTTGGAAAAATGGTCATTTTCATAAAGACGATTCATTTAATTTAGTATTATTAGCGAAATAGCGAATTAGAATAGAATTAATAGCGAAAATAAATATCTTGCTATTGATATTCTTACGTGCTATTAAAAAAGTATTCAAAGCACCAAGTGAGTTTATCCATGGCTGAAAGCCCGATTTAGAAGCCTGAAAGTTTTTGGTACCAATAAAATACCTAATACGAAAGAACTTTAACCCACGCATATGGTTGGAATTTTAACTGTTTTAGTAAACAGGGTGCTTTCCAAAAGTGATTTTTTAAATGAAATTTATGGAACAGATTCGCACAAACACTTAAAATTCTTCAAAGTGCTGGTCGGTGTGCCCGCCACTCACAGCTTTGGCGGTCTGCTTCCGGGTCGTATTAAAATACCCAGGTTTCATCAAATGTGATGACGTTGTCCACATAACCAGGTTCTTTTTCAATATGTTGCAAAATCTCACTTGAAATTTCCGCTCCGTTTGTCTTTTGTGACACGGTTGGCGGGCAGAGGTTTACAATAATTGACGTCCTGCTGCTTATACAGCTTGGAGAGCACTGAGACCGGTTTCGTGGCAAAGCTTAGGGTTTTCCTCTCCCACACTAAGTAATTAAATCCGCCGGCCTCGGTGGCGGTGGGGTAACGTCCTTGCCTACCAGCATAAAGGTCGCGGGTTCGATTCCCGCCCAGGTGGATTTCCCTCCATCTAGGGCTTGGTTGTATGTGTTCGTCTTCAATATAATGTCTGTAATGTAGGGTTAGGTGGAAGAAGGGACTATTAGTCTCAACCTCGCCCAATTAAGTCGATAAATAAATAAATAAATAAATAAATAAATCCCAGTCCATCCGACAAGAGCAGCGCGAAAAATTCAATTGCATTACCTTTTGGAACACACCCTGTATGTTTTTCGAGCTGATGTATTTCATGAATTCCTCGTCACAAAGGAATTGAATGTGAAGTATCATCTTGCGTCTCGAGTTGGGACTGGATATTGTATAACGTATTTATAGGACTTCAACGCTCGGACGCAGCCTGTGGAAAACAAAACCCGTCGTTCTTAAAAATGCATCTTTTTGCGTGAAACACTAAATACAAGCAAAATCAAATAACTTTTGCTCGCAGAAGTATTTTTTAACTTTCATCATCACCTGCTTTGCATTATTTTTCTGGACCTTTGTTCAGAATATGGATTACTTGATTAAAACCAATTGGTGAGTGGCGTGGTCATTGCTCTTCTCCTTAATTCAATGCACCGTGTGAATCCCCATCCTCCATGCCTGGAGCAATTAAGATGAATTTAAACTAAGCAGCAGCCTTTTGTTTGTTTTGAGTAATTCCTTCTCAATTATCTACGATTCCACAAATGTCCTAACCATGGGCACTTTTTGAATCCTAGATGATTGAAGGGTACGATATCTATCGATATATAGATCGAGTCAAAGCCTATAAGGTGATCGAAATAAAATTGATGGGCTTCTTGAAAATACGATTATTAGATCGAGTAAGTAGCGTACGAGATGTGTGCGAAAAGTATCCGATCTGCACGGTAAATTTATTTTTTGTATTATGAGGGTATTATTCACTTAAACTTTGCTTCAAGAGGTCAGACAAACAACAATGCATATTATTTTAAAATTCTGAAAATATTACGTGATGCCGTGAGAAGAAAATGGCCGCATCTCTGATCAAGCGGTGAATGGCTTATTCACCACGATAACGCGCCAGCGCATTCATGGAACCTTCCTGAAGTGATTTTAGGCAAAACACAAGATTGTACAGCTTCGCCAGCCACCGTGAAGTCCCGACATAGCTCCCTGCGACTTTTGGATGCTCTCAAAATTGAAAATGGTGCTCAAAGGAAAGCGTTTCGACGACATAGAGTAATGTGACGCGTGAGCTGAAGGCCATTCCAAAATCTGCGTCCGTGGGCTGCTTTAAGATGTGGAATCACCGCTGGGAGAGTGTGGTTCAATCAAAGGCTGATTGTTTCAGATTAGAATAGAGGTCATCTCGTAATAAGCCCCATTTCACGTCTGAAATGCATACGTGTGCACATTTAGGTCGGAAATTCATTCCCCTGTCCCACTTGTGGTTTCCCAGAAATAACTGTGTCTTAAAAATTACAGAGTTTTGATGAATGTGAGTTTGCTTAGAGGTGTCGACCGGAATCGTACCCGGTTCCAATGGTTAGGAGCCCAGAGAAGATTACCATTACGTAATTTAGATCACCATACCGTTATGCGGAAATTAAAGCAATCAATGAAACCCGACGAATTTCCGTCCGTGTTACATCCAAAGCTGTGTGGATCTATCCCTTTTCCAAGTCGTGAAGTATAAATATGAAGAGGGATAACGGAAAAACTCGGCTCATATGCGATGCTTATTGCTCCTTAGCCTGATTTATATACATTCTTCACTAAGCAAGCTTTGCATTTCATTATAATCCATAAAACTCTTAAGCATCTAACTTCTGAGAGAGGAGTAATCGAATGTCAGGTATAATTACATTTCATTGCTAAGTTTCAGGGAGAATGTGAAAAGTGCATAAATAAATCTTAAATTATGCAAGCTCTTGCATGGGTTTCCTAGATGCATTCTTCGAAATGCTTATGTTTTCTCCCAAGTCTAATGTAATTAAATCTATTTCCGATATATTTCTGGAGCAATTGTTTGGATATGCACATATTATCGCTCTAAAAAAAATACATTACGCTGGTTTTTCTCGTTTAGAGTTTAAGGTAACAATCAGCTTTATCAAGAACGTTTCAGCCTCGGCATAAATTCCGGCTGGTTTCATTTGCTGCCATTCCAAGAGGCGTCGGGCCTTCGGCTCAAGGGACCGCCCCCGTTCCGCCTCCGCGGCCTTCTTCTCTTATTTAACCCCTCCTTGTCGAAGCGCTAAGTTGCGAGGCGAGTCGTGTTTATGGATTCGACGCGACGAGACTCTCTTCCCCCTCTCCCTCCCCCCCCTCGGCAATTTTTAACGAGCCCCAATGCTCGTCCTCTCCGCAGGGCGACCGCATCCCCGCACCCGCCGCCTCCAGCGATCGAATTGTTGTTTCTCCAGGAGGCAGCGACGCCGGCCGAAAAACGAGCGGAGGACACGCGAACTAACGGAACCCTTCATCCCTCCTCCTCCCCCCTCACGCACGCACGCCTCCCCCCCCCCCCCCAAGGTTTCCTCTTCCCCCAACCCACCCCCGCCAACCCTCGGCGACCCCGTCCCCCCCTTCCCCGCGTGATACCAGGGCCGGGATGCGTGTTCGTCACTGACACCTGTTCCCCTCCTCACGCATCGAAGTGGGGAGGCGCATCGAATGGGATTAGCTGAAATGCGTAGGTTCAATCCATACCACGAAGTCCCCTCCACGATGTTTCCCACGGAGGTTTGCAAGGTGACTATCCTAAAGCTAACATCGATTCTTTGTGGAACTGTACAAAGCTTGTATCAAATATATCATTGACAGTTTGTATTTCCTTCCGTGTGCGCGAAGTGCTGAGTGCTGAGACCGTGTCGGTTGAGTGTGAGTAAGAACGCAGATCATATTGGCATTCATAAGATGACAGTGCACACACCATTGACTTAATGAACATTCGGAGATACGAAAGATCTGCTCTAAACTCGTCCTCTCTTTGGACCTTCTCTCTCTTTTGGTCTTTGGACGAAAGACCAAAAGAGTAGAATCGAGTGTCTGTCTGCTTGCGATGAACGTTTGCAAAGGCATCACCACGATTCCCCAAACCCATTACAGTCCCGACTAAGCACTGGCAGACTATTTAATATTCCCAAAAGTGAAATACTCCCTCAAAGGACACCATCAAGTCCCGTCAAAGAAGCTTAAATGTGTACCCTTAAGCCTTAGCCGGAATCCACCTACGAGGCAGAGAGCCTTCGAGTCGTTGAAAAGCCGCTGGCAAAAGTTTGTCGACGCTCAAAGGATATAATTTGAAGAATTTTGAGGCATCGTAGCAATTTCTGAAATAAATCCATTTTTCCGAAACTTTTCCAGATGCTTTTTATGCAAACTCTGCGCACGAATATTTCGGTTAACAGGGTGGCCATAAATCGGAGTGAGAATTTGACAACAGGGAAGACGACAATAACGAAGTACAACCCGCAGTCCAATAGCCCTCGTTGCCTTCGCTACTGTTGCTTTCCACGCAGCAAAACTTTCACTCCCGTTGATGGTTACCTAGCCGACCGAAATATCTGCATTAAGTTCCAAAGAAATTGGATTTGGCAATAGGACTGGCACCTTACAAACTCACAGCAAATAGTTCACACCCTCCCTCGTCCCTAAGGAGGTGATCACACAAATCAAATGAGATATGCACGTCGCATTGGAATAATTGGTGTTACTACATTTTGGGAACCAGTAGAGAAATAATAAGGACAAATTAGTGAAAGTAACATTGAATTTAAACTGCTAAGTTCCCTATTAGAATTTTCATAACTTCATTACGTAAGTGAAAGATCGGCCGTCAGTGGTTACAGGCCATACGCTAAATGAATGTAGTCAAAGCTATTAATCTTTTCCACTATCGTACGCGAAAAAACAACTTTTGAAGTCAATTTTATCTAGCATTTATCTACCTGATCTAACATATATTCATGACCCTGGCGTGTAACAGTGGGTTTAAACGTTTAGCCGTTAACTTATGCTTCATGACGAGATATTCACGAAGAGTTGCAGCCGCTATTCACGTATCTTTCTTTGTGGTGTAATGGCATGTAAACTCCAGGAATACACGCCATTGTGTGCCTGCCAACCAGCGGCTCACCTGTCTCCGTTCCATTCTGCATTTGCTTGAGGCACGCGTGGGATATTATCCGGGTATTTTGCGGAGCGTACGCCACATCCGGCCGGGAGGAGTGTGCTGAATCTACGTCGAATCCTGGATGGTGAGATTCCGGTCCGGCACGTAACAGATATACGTACTAGCGCAAGCCACCAGACTTAGGGCTGACGAGGGGTCGATGCGAGGCGGCGCATAATCAGGTAGGAAGTGTATCAGTGGATGGGCTTGCATGAAGGTGACGAAAGTGAGTTAACTCAAAGTTGAAAACTTTCATATTGCATTGAAGACGATAGTAAAAACCGATGAAAATCGTCCTGGGATGAATGAGAATTGACTTCACTGGATAGGGAACATTCCTGGATTAATCCATGGTAACCCCATACAGGTATCTATTGTGATAATTGACGACTTATCTCTTCGACGTACGCTTCAAAGCAACAACCCACCAGGATGCGGAAGGGGTCGGTTGATTCATACTCTCAAGGAATTCGCTCTTCGCTTAGTACATACATTACTCAACGTTTTGGAACTCATTAGGAAGTTTTTCAAACGATGGAAGTCGTCAAAAGGGGCTCAAATGTGCACTAAGGTATCCAGTCTCTCTTGCTTTTAAACGCATTTGATATTTTGACTGTGAATAGAATTCAATTATATTTAAATGAATAATAATTAAAAACTAGGCTAACTATAATATAATATACGTACTAATTCGTAGATGACTTGTAGAGCTAATTTTTTGGTTCCATAGTAATATAGAATCAATATGGAATAAAAAGTTTTCAGTTTGCTCCATAGTTTGTTATATTTCATCACTCTAATCGTATATTACGGACTTCACCTTATTTATTACGATGCGGTAAGATAATTCAGCGTATTAAGCATCAAAAGTTAGACGATCGCGACTTTTTTATAATGTAACTGCATTGAAATAATATTGTCTTTAGTCTAGTGGAGTGATTCCTACTCCAGAGTTTTTCACAACTTGGTCACTATTTTTATCAAAATTTCATTTTAAAAATCTTACTCGTTTGCTCCATTCACCGGAAATCAAACTGGGCAATATCACATTCTACAGTCTGCTTACTGCTTTCCCTCTCAGATTGGTGCATTCTACCTCCAAGTTCTTACTTGGGAGTCGATCGTTGACATTTGTCATACACTCTTTATTTTTTAGCATGACTCAAGTATTTTCAAAAGTTGATTACCGGGAAAATTAAATGTCACAGTTCACGTTAAAAGCTCAAGATGAAAGTAGTAGTAGTAGTTTTGAGGGGAGGCGACCGACAGCTAAGGTCATTTGCGCCATAGGGGAAGGACAGGAAAGGATGAAGGGTGGAGAGAAACCCGGCGTCGGCATTAGCCTACTCTTTACGAAAGGCGCCAAGGGGTCCGCGGCTTAACGTCCCATCCGACGGACGGCGTACTCACTCAAAGTGCCCTCCACAAAGCACCTCTAGTAGGGAGCGAGATACCTCTGAAAAATATTCAACACCGCCGGGATTTGAACCCGCGTCCTCAGGGTGGGAAGCCAGTAAGTTAGCACCCGCGCCATCTCGATCCCCCTCAAGATGAAAGTTTAAGGTGCTAAAATATGATTGAACTTACTAACTTACGAACACTAATTTTGTAAAGAGGCGAGAATCTCGCAGAAAACGGATACTTTTCAGTCTGGTTCTATGAGTTAGATCGATTCTGGATCAACCACAAGACACAAACAAGTTTAGTTCTTACACTTCAAATTCGTAAGCGATTCCTTGAAATAAGGATCCTTCAGAAGAACAGAGGTTTAAAGAGTTCACTCAGTATTTATGCATGATCAATGGACAGACTGATCAGGGGAGCGTATCTCAAAGGCATCAAATATTACATTAACTAGGAATTATTAAAGCTGCCGTGAGTATCACTTTATCCTCTTGTTCTCTAGGAACAGAGGAATAGAGTTGGATACTGATTTAATTATCCTAATAATATACATCGTCACTTATCTAGGCTGGCATTTGACGGCGTTTTAATACGGCAAAGTAAGGGTCATAACTTCCGACCACTGTGGTCCTCTTCGTGAAAATTGGTGCTGTAGACATTTTTAAACTGAGAATACACCACTGTCTCACTCCGCCTTCGCTCATTGCTATTCCGTCTCCCTACACACTCCACTAAGTTGCCTATTAATACTTCAATTGGCTTATGCAGGTTTTTTGCCAGTAAAAACCTAATCACAGAACTCGCGGGATTTTTTTATTGCAGCGCACTTGTTAACAGCTCACAATGTGAGCAAAATAGAAGAACCGCAGTCTGCTCACTTCCACAGCAGGATATGTGCGCTGAGTGTTGGGACGTATAGACTCCAAGATGGTGGCTCAAGCCCCGCTATCCACCGCCGCGCTAAGTCGGGAAGTAAGCTACTTTCTGGACAGCCCTCGTAAAATAACGACAAGCAAATGGGCTCTATGTACACGCAGAGGAAACATGTACCTCTGCATTTTTTATATCCTATTTCACCTGATGAGCTAAATGTGTCATATTGCATAATTTGCGTCACAATTTCACCAAAACCTTCTTCTCTCTTCTTCAGCCTAAGTAAAAACGAAAACTGCAAACGAATCAGGTTATTCATTAATGAGTTACCTTTTACAGCGTGTATGTGTCGTATTTTTCGGAAATTATTATTTCTGTTTCCAATGCGCAAGTTGCCATTTTCTCATAAACTACTCTCAACTAAAACTTCTTGAAAACGAAATTGATTTTTAAGGCTTTCTGAAATAAACAACATTTAAAAAGTCAAAGCTGGATTTGAATAAGACAAAATATATGTAACCAAGGAGATACGAACCCAATTTCATGCAGATAAATATGGAATGTGCAATGTCAAGGAGCAAGGAACTGTTCTTTAAGTCGAACATGTATGGAATATATGGTATGGATGGATATGTAAGGTATGTTTAGTGAAAATACGCACATTGGAAATAAACGAGAGACGAAGAGGAATGGGATATCCTAACCGCATCAGATTGGCGAGTCAATATTATCATGAAATAATATCCCTTAAACTGCATTGAAAGACACTTAATGGATAACATTTAAAATCATCCAAACACACCCAAAAAATAACAATATGAAAAAAACTCAGTTTTCATTGTCGCTAAATATGAATGAAATATCAGAGGCATTGGACAATTACACACAAATTTATGGGAAGCACAATAGAGAAGAGAAAATGCCATTTATTTTCGCAGAGGAAGGAATGATAGGAAAGAGGGGGACATGAAGAGTGGAAAATTGAGTGAAGAGGGCGGGGGGGGGGGGGAGGAGGGAGAGAGAAAGGGAGAAGAAAGAGACAAAGAAAGATATTGATGCACGATTCTTCTTCGGGGGACGAGAGAGACATTAATGATGTCCCCTCTTTCCCTGTCGCAGGGTTCTCATTCAAAAAGAGTGAAAGAGAGAGAGAGTGGAAGGAGGAGGAGAGGGGGGTTGGTCTTGTGGTGTATATGAGGGGGGAGGTTGAATGGGGGAGAGGGGAAACGAGGGCCCATCGAGGGGAACACCTCCGTGTGGTGGCGGGGGCAAAGGTGGGGAGGGTAGGGGGGGCACGCACCTCTCCCACTCTCACTCCAGTCCCTTTAAATGATATTCCGGACCCGGGGCGAGGCGAAGAGGGCAACGGGGGTCGGGGGGAGGCTGTCCGAATGCCCCCTGTGGGACGGCCGGCGGGGGACCCGAGAGGTGCCATCGAAATGGGTGGGGGCGCACACTTTCGACTCTTGTTTGAATTGAGATTTTGGGAACCATTAGAAGTAGCTCTCCTCTCTTCCCCCCCTGAGGTCCGTATCCTATCTTGTAACCCACCGGAATGACCCCGCTCACCCTGCATATCTCCATATAAACTGCTCCTCGCTCACGCCCCCATCCACCGTAGGCCTCTCAGCCCCGCCGCCGCGGCCAATCTTGGGGAATTCAGTTTATTTCCGTTAACTTCAGAGTATGGATAAAATAGTTTTATAATATTTGAGGAATTTTAATCTCAGGGCATTTAGCCAAGCTAATTTATATTTCTTTTAATCCAAGCCTCTGTCCTTTTTATTATTATATTGGGTTTGCATGGTGCATTTTGATTGCATTTTGACTTTCTCAGAGCACATATGATATGATATGCATTATTATCATAAAGACGAACCCTGTTCATGGCATTGGGCGTTGTTCTTGTGGTTCACTCTTCGATGAAGGTATTTTATCCGCCTGGGGAGAGTAATTTGCTAAACGCATTCCCGTTGCATATGACATACAATTGCTGTTGGTGGCAACACGTTAATTCATTTGTATTTGCAACAAGGTGCTACATACATCTTCAGGCACTTGTTTAGTCCCATATTTGTTCATTTTCGGCATTTTTGCTACGCCATTAATGTTATTTCCGTTTGCTTATGTTTTATTTACGCTATAGAGTTTGGGTTTGAACAGTATGTCCTGCTTTCTTTGTGTGTCTTATCTGCAGTAATGCCTCAGGGGATACTAAAAACTCCTGATTCATCCTCTCGTCATTTAAGCTTTGTATTGTATGAGTGGCAATAAAGTTCTAGTTATTGCTGTTATTTATTTCTCGCTATGATAATGTTAACGGTAGGAGTAGTGGTGTTATCTCAAGCTGCAGCAATTGTTGTTGCAATTGATATGACCTACAAACTGCAGCATAATATACAGATACATATTTTCAACTGTTTTTTCAACTGAGTACACATGTAGTCATTTTAATGTAATTTTCTGGATTTTGAAAGTGTTGCAGAATGAATTGAATACAAATTATTTTAATCACTATTATAACGATTCGTTTTGGTTCTTATTGCTATTTTATGTTAACTTCTATTCGTCTACACTTTCTAATTATATTTTTTCAAGTTTATTAAGCTTGGCATTGATTGTTTAGGATATTGCTTCGCACATTTTATCAATCAATAGTACTGCATATCTGAATTTTATATGAATTTTTTTTGTTATCTGTATTTTTACTGTGTTAATTTTTCTTGTCTCTTAATCTTAGTGTAACGCATTTATTCATGTTTACTAACGTAGTTACAGCTAGATAGCTGTATCATGTCGAATGGTTGCCTTCGGCGAAATTACATTTCTTGTATATTTTCGATCCCCTTCCGGTGCTTCATTTGCAATAGCCTAGAGTGTACTCGCTGTGTTGCATAGCCTAACGATTCTTCCCATACTCCTTTGTATTTTATAATTATTATGATCACGTCCTATTGCCCTACCTCCCCGCTCTTTTCTTCCTTAGCACCTCTCAGTGCGGGTAACACTTTGGATTTTTTCTTTGGACATCTCCGCTCCCGTGTAAACAGGAAATCCGGAGAGACGAGGACCCATTGTCGTCGGTCCATGGAGCCAACATCGAACCGGAAACAATTAACTGAGAGAATGGGTCGAAGAAATTTGATCATTCTCTCTCTCCTTTCGAAAGTAAACATGACCCCTCCACGCTTCTATTCATCCCGGGGAAGCTCGAGAGGAACCACCATTTAAACCAGATCACAACTTAGTCCCCTCTTTAGGGGAAAAATCCCAAGGAAAGTTAATGACACAGTGAAAGGCCGTCGGTGAATCTCGGGGAAGGAGGGAGGGAGTGTATGAGAGGGGAGAGTTGGTTTGCCGCAGGAGACGAAGGGCGAATGAGTGGGGGGAAGGGATGTTTGGAGCGTCGGTGGAAGAACGGGGTTTGAATGCGGTGAGGGGGGGGAAGGGGATGGTGTCGGTTGAAGGGTTGGTTTGGGAGATTGTGGGTCGGGGAAAAGGACGAGGTGAGGTGGTTTGGAGGTTAAAATGAGATTATAAAAGTGCCGCCGTAAGACGCGCAGTGAATAGCTCAGGCGAGGCCGAGAGAAGGAGATCGCGTGGAGGCGGAGGGGGTGGGTTGGCGAGAAATTTACGACGGGAGAGAATGTGGGGCGAAGAACGGGGGAGGATGAATCCGAGAGGATGTGGAAGGAGAGAGGAGAGGGTGGGGAGCGGGAGAAAACAGATTGAGGAAAGAGAGGGATAGACGCGGTCTCGAAGCACGGGGAAAAGGAAAGGAATACGCGGAAATGGAGCCAAACCCATGGCCATCCAAGAGTCACATTCAAGCCGATGAGTTTAATTTTCTACTTTTTCACCATCCGAGTTTATTTATGCCTTGTTTACGCCTTACAAGGTCTCACTAGAGGGAGAATAGATTATTTTAAGAGACACGCTGTTTACCGATATTTCAGAATTGACAGGCTTTCTGAAGACGCTTGATGTAATAGTTTGCTATTCGAAAAAGTTTTCGTTCAAGCATATGCGTATTACAATAAGAGAATATTTATTCAATGGTCAATATAATCGCGAAATCATTTGTGCTAAAACGTATGCGATAAATTGGATTGGGTTTTGTTTTGAAATAAAGGAACCATCATCGGATAATTTGTTGGCCTCTAAATGACTCCTTTTTTTAAAAATACTTTGGAAGGTATCATTTGGGTTTTGCCTCGGCAAAGGTGCAATATGAACCGTACAACCTTATTGCGTCGAAGTAAAAATAAAATAATTAATTTAAATAATTGCTCCTACATAAGAAAAGTACATTATTTACTGAAAAGGCCGTTGTATTTGTGTCAAACTGAATTAGCTAATCTGCCGTAGTCTCTCTCACCCGGGCGGTTACCCGAGTTACCACACATTTTTAATACCATTTTAGGATTTTTACTTGATTGTGATTTGTTGATGGATACATTTCTATGAAGAGGATAATGGGCATTTATAAAATACATACTATATATTTTTAAATTTTAAGTTATTGTAGGTTGTTGTCTTCAATTTCGGACTCGTACTTTGAGCTTCTTTTTTGGAATTAGATTTTAGGAAAGCTGCCATGATACGACCTAAGTTTAGTATTTTAAATTAGATCAGTAATTCGCTATTCAAGGCTCATTTATCGTCGTGGCGGTTTCCATCATCAACTAAAAAAATTCCATTTTCTCTCAAAATGAATTTCTAAGCGTCTTACCATCCGCAGGGGACTCAATATATTATACGAGGGTCATCCGGAAAGTAGTACCCGTTCGTGCCGCATGAAGTGCTGACGACGCGAGTAGCCGCTGGACGAGGTCAGATAGCTTCAGTGGCTTGTCTGCCTTCTCTGAGCCAAGTTGCGTGACGCTAGCATTGCCTGTGTTGTTTCTGTGATTGTTTACAATGTTTAAAAAAATTGAGAACGCCGCCAGTTGTGAAGTGAGGGCAGTGATTAAATTCCTCAATGCAAGAAACGTTCGCCCATGTGATATTCATCGCCAATTAAAGGAGGTGTATGGAGACAATGTAATGGACGAGTCGTCTGTTCGGCGGTGGTGTCGCAACTTCAACATGGGGAGGGGGAACACACACGACGATGAGCGTTCGGGGAGACCGTCTGTCATTACAGACCAACTGGTGAGCTCAGTTGACGAATTCGTGAGGAACGATCGGCGCGTCACAATTGATGACATCTGTGAGCATTTTCCCAATGTTTCTCGAACAATTGTTCATGAAATTGTTAAACACCATCTGCATTATGCAAAAATTTGTGCAAGATGGGTCCCTCGCGTATCTCAATGAGCTGGCGGCGAAGGACTATGCAGCAGGAATACAGAAACTTGTCACACGTTATGACAAATGCCTTAATTTGCTTGGAGATTATGTTGAGAAGTAGTTTAAAGTATCCTCTTTCAAATAAAATTTTTTATGTTTGTTAATATTTACTTTTGTGTCTTTATTTCACGAACGGGTACTACTTTCCGGATGACCCTCGTACATATATGCATCAAAATCCATTCATAACGGTTATGCAAATGGAAAGACGTTGGTGCAGTGGTCTGAAGAGGCGTAGTTGGAGAAGTTGGAAGTCTAAAACGAGACGGGGCCGGAGGACAAGAGGGTGAAACATGTATCTGCGAGGACATTCAAAGAGAGAAATGGAACAAATGTAAAATTGCAGTTACATATAACAGCTGCTTTTTAACGACGCAAATACGCACTCTACAAGGCACGCATGGAATTACTGGCACAAAATTGGATAAGAATTAATCCAAAATTCAATCCAACTTATTAAATGGATCATGGCAACAAACTTGTCGTTTCAGGGTGAACATTTTCGGTGACCTAGCAATTGAGTGGTCACGTAGATCTCCCCGAAGGGTCGGAGACGAATGGTACGCATGTCATTAAGAAGACGATTTCCTTAATTAGTCTTTTATCACCGATTGGATAGGCGATTTGTAAACTCAGCGAAAAAGTTTCATTTTGTGTCAATGAGTGATTTTTCCTGCTTTCATTCTGTCAAACGGAAGTTAACACAGTTTTTTGCAAGGAATTGTATGCTTGAATTTTACATCCTGAAAAAATAACAGAGCCAGCGACTTTCATTTTTATTTTCTGAACGAATGTCTATTATTAAAAACTGCAATAAATAAGATAGCAGAAAGAGGACAGGCGTAATAGAAAAAATTTGAAGGTATTTTCGCTTTACTCTCACAAATACACCAAAAGCTTTTCAATCATTAAAAATCGTTTCTTATTAATATTATCTCATTTTTAAAATATCACACTCAAATATGTACTTGGTTAAAGATGTTACCTGTCTGCTACGCTGCTTAAAAAATTAAAAAAAAATATTTACTTTAATGCTTTCGGTTACCCTGGACCACGAAAGCATGCGAGAGTGATGCACAAGAAAAGTAAATTATTTATCTAGGAAACAATAGAGATGATAGTGGTTCCGCCTGTGTTTTTTCGTTAGAACAGAATTAACTCCCTGACAAGTCAATATGCAGTTGAATTCAACTCTGCCTTTACCGATAAAGTAATACATACCAGAGGGTATCGTTTTTCAGTGATTATAAGTTAGAAATGACGGTGACGTATGGATACAGTTTATCATGCAATATAATTTATCCTTATCCACAAAACGTTGCCTTAAATAGCCATTAATATTGATTTCGTGTATTATATAAAGGCGTAGAGTGAAATAACTCGCTGTAAGGAGATGATACACTAACGCTCACAGTGTGATTAAGTTCCTTCATTTGAATGTTTCCAGTTTCCGGAAAATTGACAATGGAATGCGGACGATGCTGCCACAGTGAAGAAGAAAGTGAAGAGGACTTCATCCTTACATTAGATCGAAGAGTAATCCTCCAAATGATCATGGATGAGACTAATCTTAGTAGTGGTGTGTATAAAAGTATAACGAAGAACTGCACATGTCAAAGGTGTCAGCACGCTGGCTTCCACGACTACTGACTCTTTTTCAGAGGGGAAAGCGACGCGACCTGTCAAGGTACGTAGATGTTGAATGTTTTGGTGCAGGATGAAGAAAATTTTGTTGGTCGCCTGATTACAACAGATGAATCACCGATCATTATATATATATATATATATATATGTACATCTATATATATGTATATATGTATGTGCATATATATATGTACATATATATGTATGTATGTATATATATATATATATATATATATATATATATATATATATATATGTGTGTGTGTGTGTGTGTGTGCGTGTGTGTGTGTGCGTACGGACATGTAAAATCCAGATAAGAGTTCAGAAGGGAAAGGAGATTCGGGAAAATGGACGTCACAAGGCGACGAGGACAGGGATTGGTTGGAGATGGAGCTTGTTTTAGCCCTTGGAGGTGGAAGGGCAATTGTGCGGGTGAAATGGAAAGGAGAGAGGGAGAAGGAAGCGATACGGAGGGAGGAGATGGAAGAAGCCATAATATATGGGTTAGCGTTTCGGTCACTCCGCATTTGGCAAATAAAAAGATGGAGAATAGAATGAGAGGAGGGTTGAGGAAGGGGTGGGTGAATGGGTGATAAAAGCATTGGATCGATGGCGAAAATGTGTGGAAATGGGCGCTCTCGTATCCATGCGGCAGCAGTTGATGGGATTGAAAGGAAATTGGGAATTGAGAGACGGCCCAGAGAGTCCAAAGGGAGGAGGAGGGTTATCTAATAATGAGAGACTGATGGCTGCATTGAATGAGGCGAATGTGGAGCTTATAGGCCCCGTGCTCCACTCGGAGAGGTTGCCCTTAAAATGGGAATATAGGTAGAAGGTAATTGGAATCAACAAGAATTTTCCCACGAGATTTACCTGTGCGATGAAAAATTAATTTGGCATGCGTTGATTCTTCTTAAACATTATGTTTTTGGCATGATTGTGATGTAGCGTTTACTATTTTTTATAGAGATTGATATGAAATGAGGAGAATATATTTTGGTAAAACTAAAAGTAATTAAAAGTAAAAAAAATTCAATCCATTAAATTGTAGTTTCTCTATTTAATCAAAGTGAGATATTTTACATAATTTTTGTTAAATATTTCACCAAAGAAAAATACATGTGTCAAAGTATATCACTCTAAATGGGAAACTCATTTTCAAAATACGTACCACGTACGAGGGCGGTTCAAACATAGTCCCCTATTAGAAAGATACACTTCTACCAACGTTCCGGCCATTTTTTTAACCCCTCCAAAAAATAGGATTTGCCGAGCTCTCCAAAATACGCCTCTGTCTCGGCGATAACTTCCTCGTTTGAGCTTAATTTTTTTCCCGCGAGCCATTTCTTCATGTTAGGGAATAAGAAAAAGTCGCAGGGAGGCAGATCGGGTGAATACGGGGGGTGCGGCAGCAATTTATAACGTAGTTCATGCAGTTTGGCGGCGACAACTCCGGATCAGCTTGTTGTCCACCGTGAGCAATCGCGGCGCCCATCGGGCCGGCAATTTTTTCATCGCCAACTTATCATGTGAAATATTAATTGCCGTTTCGGTCGATACACCCACGGCCTATGATACTTCGCGCACTTTGGTTCGTCGATCAGCGAGAATCATGGCGTGGGCGTTTTGAATGATTTCCTTGGTAACCACTTCTGCCGGGCGTCCTGGTCGCTCCTCATCAAAAACAGATGCTCGCCCACGTTTAATTTCGTTGAACCAATATCTAACTGAGGCGAATATAGATGGCGAAGTGCCCCCATAAACAGCATCCAACTTTGCTTTTATCTCATCGCATTTCTTCCCATCCAGAAATAAAAAGCGAATTACCGAACGATACTGCTCTTTTTCCATCTTAGCGAAAATCACGAAACACGTCTTACTCGAAAGGCTGCCAAATCCAAACTAACCTTTAAATCAGTCTGAAATTTGTTTTGCCGTCGTTTGATAGATGGCAGCATACAATGATAACATAAACGTCCCTCAGGAACGCCCTTTGTCGTCAAACACGGGTACTTTTTGAACCGCCTTGCACAAGTTATGAGCAAAATTGATTGAAAAATAAGTCATTTTTTTAAAGGAACCCAGAAAATGCAGAGGTCATATGATTTTAGAAGGAAGGGTAACAGAGGTCTCACTCGTCCCTCGCTCAATTACCTCGCAATAAAATAAACCCTTCAAAGACTGAGCTAACATTTGGAAGTTGCAGGAAAGGGATCTTAATAATTCACTCGAAAGTTGCGGATTAATACAAAAAATTTGAGCTGAATATTTGAGTAAACGAACGTCAGGCTTATTTAGAAATTATAAAGATTCGAAAAAAATGAAAAAACCACTGCAAAAGACACATCGTTTTTAAGGAACGTAAAAACATGACGCAATAACTAATCAAAAGTACGCAGGCATCTACCGGGTACCCTTTTGATTTATCTCAAAGATTACGCCGTAGTGAGTAACTCATGAACGCCGGGCAATGATCACGGAGAAAAAGAAGTTTAGAAAAAGATCGGAGGAAGCGAATCCCACGAAGGCGCTACTTGTGGCCAGATTGTTCAGACAATGAATATACCAGGGTCTCAAGCAGAATAAAGACGAGATACTAGCAAAGCATTATGAAAATTCGATGGATTTTCTTCGTGATTGAGTTGGCTTTAAATCTGCAAAATTTTGAAATTGTTAGATGAACAAAAAAATATTTATTTTCATGGCGTAACACTCGGAGGAAAATTGAAGAATGATCAAAGCACTTTGTCAAATGACGTAGGGAATTTACAATACACTTTCTTCAACCTTTTTATAGCTCAATTATTATGCATTTTCTTTTGCATACTTTCTCATAGCCAACGACATTCACAAGGCTGGTACATTGATTTTCCACTTACATCCTTTGAGGATACAAGCGAGTGGAGCAGTCTCAGCAACACCATTGACCAATTTTAATCAACAAAAATAACCTATCCCCTAATAATCGGTTACCTTTAACTCATCATAATTGACCAATTATTCGAACTATTATTAATTACATAGTTTCCCATAAAATGACTGCTGTTATATCTTAAACATATCTAGTTTGAAAATAAAACTATCCACCAATGTTTCGAATTTTACGAATTAGTTGGATGCATCTCTAGTCCGAAGACCCGTTCCATATCCCAGCATGAACTCTGAGATTTAAACCTCAACTTGGCGTCACCACAATGGTCGGACTCACTTCGAACCACAGGGGAATAAAATTGAAGGTTCCACAACACAAAAGTGGAACCCGCCCGGTCTTTGACGGCGCCTCTTGCCGGCCACGGGGTGGGTGAAGGGGAGGGGGGGGAGATTCCCCACGGGGGGGGCATCGCACCGCCGGGGATGGAGCAAGCGTGGGGCGTGGGAGGGCTGTAAGGCATGGGATACGGGTTGGGAGAGACGCACACGCCCTGCGATGGTGACGAAGAGGGGGCGGGATGGGGAGCGGGGAGGGTTGGAGCAATTAAAGCCGCGGTCGGAGCAATGAGAAATTAAAGGGATCCCGTTCAGAATGATGAGGGACTGGTTTTAGGGGGTGGGGAGTATTTCGTGGGCTGCAGAGAGAATGGAGTTCGGATTGGGAGAGGAGTGGATGAGTGCGGTGGGGAGTTTGGGACCCCGAATGAGCAGGCACTGAATCTCGCGCACCCCTCTCCGCCCCGGCGTGCGTGAGATGGAAAGTGGCGGTGAGGGCAGGGGGGGTGGCCAGAGAGTGGGCGGATAGGGGGTAGGGAGGCGCAGGATGATTCCAAGAGGAGGCTCTCTCCCGAAAATGACGCTCGTCACGTAAAAGGCGACCTCCTGCATTTTTCACTAGTCTGCATCGTGTATATGAGTCGGAGGTCCGCGGGGAAATCTGAAACGAGATCACTGACAGAGACTGCGGACAGCAAGAGACAATATCCCTGTGAATTGATGAAATCTCATGACTCTAACTGTTTCTGATGTCACTACTGTGACGCCATATTAGTGGATATTGCCAATTTTATGACGATATTAATGGCGTAATTTTCAGGCGCGCTTCATTCGTCCAAGCAATATTTGCGTGGATTAAGTGGCAGTGTTTAACATTATTCAATTTAAATATCATTATATCATAAAACCTTACTGCTCAGCTCAGATGCATAGAATTGTAAGCAAAACTTAAATCTTAAATATACGTGCATTTAGTTAATATATGTAAAGTCAAGTAAAACTGATCATATCGCCATCACAAGAAGAGAATGTCATAGCAAAACAAACGTGCCCAAGCCAAAATTGATATCTTTAAGTTTTTAGTAAAGTTTAGTTCAACTTACGAGGCGTACCCCTTATCCCTGAATTAATAAAGCAAGTGGCTACACATCCAGGGATATCGAGTTTAAATCGCGGTGCAGGGAACTGAATTTTGCACTCTTAAATCCCCGCGTAACATCAGTGGGTGATTATGATTAATTCACTGATGTTAGTAACACCGCAGTTTCATTGAAATTTTTCTCTCACCTGAGTCATATATTTTCTCGGTTGGTTAGAGTATAGGCTTCAAATTATGTGCCATGCGGATAAGAGCAAGTCTAGCGTGGAATAATCACTGCAAAATTTCCTTTCGGTCGCTCCCGGGGAGACAATCGGACGTGTCAAACATATTTCATGGCTGCTACTATTAACAATCGTATCCGTTTCGCCGTGTCACGTCGTGATTCGTCAACAATGAAGTCGTGGGAAGAGGGCACCCCTGGATAAACGCGAGCGTGACTCTCCGCACGTTTCACCTTTGGCGGTGAAAGGCATCGCGAACCCCGTGGTGCTCTTCCTCTGCATGCAATCTCTAGTGTGCTGACGGTGGCCCGCATATATCCCATTCCAATGAATATTTCTCTCCGATGGCAGTAAATCCATTGACGTCCAAGCGAACGTATGGCATTTACCAAGTGTTTAAAAAAATGCGGGTTTTGGGGTTATCAGCTGCGGGCCGCATTATATTGATTGTATGGTCGTAAAGGAAGGACTGTTATTTTTCTGTTTGCATTCAGTACTTAACTAAATATTTCTAGTTTTAATCTGGATAAATCTTTTAACTCAAATGAAATATTCAACCATCGCAATTCAAAAAAAAAGGAAACCCGTTGGAGCTGTTCGTCAGGTGCTTCGCTGCAGCGGTAGATGGGAAAGAATTGCATCAATTGAACTTACTCAACCGTTGGGATTACACTCTACCGTATACTATGGTAGGCTGAAGAGTAATGCACACATGCTTCTGGATCACAAGCAAAAACAAATAGCAGGATCGGGCAAAGAGCACATTAAAGTACGATTCTTTAGTTTCAAATTAATATATTTATTTTTCAAAATAGTCACCGTTAAGGCTAACACATTTCTCCCAATGTGCAACAAGTTTTTTCATTCCGTCATTGACATACTCTCCGACATTTCTCGAATCCAGGACTGTACAGCTACAGGGTTCGTCCGGAAAATAAGTGTACTGACAACTGATTTTTTCCCGCCGCTCCAGGCGCGCCCAGCACCGCTCTGACGGGCTGCGATTGGAGGGGGATATGTTGGCAAGCGATGCTGAAAAAGGCAGTCGGCTCTGAGCTGTGGTGTAGTGAGGAGCTCTGTTAACGCGAACCTCCACGCTCGACCCACGTCACGGAACGCGATGCCGAAGTTTTTGGAGCAGCGTTATTCCATCAAATTTGCGGTAAAGCTTGGGAAATCGTCTACCGAAACTGTCGGTATGATTAACCAGGCTTACGGGGAGTCAGCCATGTCCAGAAACATGATCTTTCGGTGGCACAAGATGTTCGTGGAGGGCAGAGAAGAGGTCGACGACGAGTCATCGAGAGGTTCCCGATGATGCCTTCGCGGGAGCGTTCCAGGAATGGGAACGCCGCTGGAACAAGTGTATCGACTCACAAGGGTCCTATTTTGAGGAATATTAGCTTAAGATATGTAAAAGTGTAATAAATTTTTTTTCCTGAGCTCAGTACACTTATTTTCCGGACGAACCCTGTATCTTCACCTCACCGTCCGAGGTGTAATGATTACCCTTGAGGTGTCTCTTGAGTTGAGGAGCAAAATGAAAATCGCAAGGTGCTCGATTGGGGGAATAAACAGGGTGTGGAAAAACGACGGAGGTATTTTAGAGTCCGTATATAATGAGAAGCATTTATCGTTGCCCCTCGTTCCAGAAAATCGGTCACATAAACTCAGTGAGCATCCCAGAACACAGTCAAAAGAAGTGTAATCAACGGCTTTTCCAGGCTCGCAACCACGAAATTTTACTACCCATCGATTGAAAGTAACTTATCAACAAAATTGTCACCATAAATAGCCTTTAAGCAGTGATAAATCTCCGTAGGGTTAACTTTTTAAGCAGTTAAAACTTCGATGACAGTGCGCTGTCTAACTCGCGTTGACATAGCACTAGAACACGTCTCCATGCTTCCGCGTCTCAAAATACACTGGATGAATGTAACGACCTCAAATCTACGCATGCCTATTGAGGGGGAATGTTACTTCCACCTGCCACCAGGAGTGCTTCTGAAGGTCATTTTGTTTGTTGCTCAGGAGCTAGGTTTCAGCCTACCCTTGTAGTTACAATCTCTCTGAAATTCTCAGCTATTTCAAGTTATGTTACCATTCGACAACCCGGCAGTAAGTGACGCTCAAGTTGGACTTCCAAATGACGCACAAAATAGTGCACCGATAGAAAGATTGCTTTTATACCAAATAACTGAAACGATTCATCCGTTACCTACCTAACTCATTAGCTTTTTGCAATATTATATGTTGAAAAACCAGCAGGCAAAATCGTAAAACTAATTGGGGAGAAAATTATCAGATTTTGTGTGCCCAATGCCTCGTTATACTTGAAATAGAGGTAAAATAAGGATCTCCAAAGAAATGTACGCTATGAAGTGGCTCCTGGTCTTAACTGATATCACAGTGAATATCTACAAGGCATTTCCAAAACGTAAGGGCTGTTTTTTTTATATTTAAATATTAGCGGGTCAGATTAAAGTTGTTTGGCTGCAGTGCCATCTATCGATTGTTTCAGAAGCCACTGAAGTTTTTGATTTGATTCAATTATGACAGTAAATGCAGATGGCAATCTCTGCAAACACCTTTGCCACCCCAATTTGCGAAGTTGCCACTGCGATTTGATTTTTTGGTGCAAAAGGATGATCATTTGACCAAAGTCATCGGGAGTCATGCCTAGTTTATGGATTTAAAGTAATAAATGAACAAAAAGTTACCTTATAATGTGTCCGAGACTTCAAAAATCGCCGCATAAAAATACATAACGAAGAGTGGGAACTGCAGGCTCAGTATTCAGACCGAAGAAAACGTTCAATATCATGGACCAAGAATTGCGATCTGTTCGACGATTGACTATCAGTGGTGGCTCAGTGATTAATAAATTTCGTCTGGTTGGTCGCACCATTATTCACGCGATTTTTCGCAGAAAAGCACGGATATCACAAATTTTGTGCAAGATGGGTGCCGTAAAAACGCTTACCGACCAACGCAGAAAGCAAAGAAGGTAGAGTGCAGGAGCGTTAATGGATCGCTATCAACAGGAAGGAGATGACTTGACCTTGCTCCTGGGGACTTTTGCCTCTTGTTCCACCTGAAACATTGGTTTGGGTTGGCAACGGTTTAGAGATCACGAGGAGCTCAAGACCTACGTCATCAACTTGTATTTTTCACAGACGGCGGACTTCTATGCGGAGGGATTCAATAGTCTGGTGCATCGCCACAAAAAGTGCTTAAAAGTGAAACGATATTATGCAGAAAAGTAAAGTATGTCTTTAGGTAATTTATACCTTCAATATTAACTTTTTCTTGGTAATGTATTTGTTTTTATAACCAAAAGGCCCCAACACTTCAAATGTGCCTCGTATATTTTACCTGTTCACGGAATTAACTTCCAGTGTTCAATGATTTCTCTCAGATGGTATCCTGTGAACAAATCAGAATTAAAAAAGCAATCACATTTTTATCATAATCGTCATTTACTATTGGAAGAGTTTGATGAGAGTCCTTCATATACACTTAGTTATTTCACGAACTACGGCTGAGGTTTCAGCTGATAATTTATTCAAATGAGAATTGTAATAAAAGATTTAACATTTGAAGCGGTATTTCTGCGCATTTTACAGCGGACTTTTGAGTTATTTCGGTTATAAATGGACCAAAAACATCTCCTTAAATTTATCATGCTCCGTCTGTTGTAACACATTATGTAGTTTGCCTAAATGTATCATAAACAGGATCTGTTTCCTTTACTCTTTCATTACGTTAAATACTTATATTAAAATTAAGTTTCATAAACAGAACTTGGTGAGCACACATTTCAATTAGAACTGAGAAACTTTTAGTGAAAATTTCAGGGAGTATAACTTAATAATTCAAACTCGTCTCCCTCTGTTGGGGAAGGAGTCGCCTCACGCCGCCCTATGTGCCGGAGACCATGTCCAGTTGTGCATGCCATTGTGATAGTAGAATTTGCCCCTCTTACTTTTCAATTTCACATGAACTATGCAATTTTGATGTCTTGTCATGTTGGATGTCAGTCGTATAAATGGTTGTGATTAATGGTTATTCCCTTTTTTCGTGTCAAAACTGACTGATTCATTGGGTGCATTAACCCTTGTTTTGAATTGAGTCCCCCTCCAGCCAGTTCACATATTTGTACATTATTCGATAGATTTTTTAATGAATATTTTTCCCTCTTGTCTTCCTCTCTCATATCCTCCCTCATCACTTACCCTTATCACCTGGTGCTCGCACCCCTTGCCAAACACCTTTTAGGTGCATCACGAGGTATTTATGTAAATTTAAATGTTGAATAATTTAATTAAATTCACCTACACATGGAGGTTATACCAGAATGAATTATGTATTTCACAAATAGTTATAAAAAAATAAAATGTACTGTGGCAAGGTAGTTGTGGAGACAGAAACATGTGGTAGCTCCCCTTATGACTTCTGCATCCCTAAAGAAAACTCTCCTCTGATCGATCCCGGCGGGATTGCCATTGCCGAGGGATTGAGAGCAAGCAGTCGGGGTCCGATGGTGCAGCACCGCGTCATCGGATGACTCCTGAATGGGGTCTAAGTGGGGTAAGAAGCGGACGGGCAGCCGTCCGCAGGCCGGCTCTGCCTGCCTCCCCTTCATCCTCATTTAAAGTCGTCCGCATTGGTCGGATTCGCCGCCTTCCTCGCGCCCCACATCTTAACCGTACCATTTAATCCGGCATCGCGGTTAATTCGGCCGGTCCCCGGCACTCGGCGCGCGAAGGGACCGGAGGAAGGGGAAGTAATTAAATATTTAGTCGGTGGCATGGGGTGCTCTTCGGCCCAGAGAAACAACCGAGTTCATTCCGACGCTGTCGAGGGAAAAGAGAAGCGGAACGCTCAAAATATGGGAAGTTAAAATTACCCTTCACTGTTGGGGGGGGGGGTTATTTTATTCGTGTAGTTCAAGGTAGCCCTTGGTCGGATAATATCGGACTTACAGTTTTAAAGAACAAGGTATTTAGACCATCGTTGATAACATTTCCGAATAATTGCGATCCAGGTGGGATTAGGGACAGATATAAGATAATAAAGGAGATGAAATGCTCTCAAGATATTGCAAAATTAATTAAACAAGCGATATAGGACTGAATTAAATTACGGCAGGGACATACGAGGGTCATCCGGAAAGTAGTACCCGTTCGTGAAATAAAGACACCAAAGTAAATATTAACAAACATAAAAAATTTTATTTGAAAGAGGATACTTTAAACTACTTCTCAACATAATCTCCAAGCAAATTAAGGCATTTGTCATAACGTGTGACAAGTTTCTGTATTCCTGCTGCATAGTCCTTCGCCGCCAGCTCATTGAGATACGCGAGGGACCCATCTTGCACAAATTTTTGCATAATGCAGATGGTGTTTAACAATTTCATGAACAATTGTTCGAGAAACATTGGGAAAATGCTCACAGATGTCATCAATTGTGACGCGCCGATCGTTCCTCACGAATTCGTCAACTGAGCTCACCAGTTGGTCTGTAATGACAGACGGTCTCTCCGAACGCTCATCGTCGTGTGTGTTCCCCCTCCCCATGTTGAAGTTGCGACACCACCGCCGAACAGACGACTCGTCCATTACATTGTCTCCATATACCTCCTTTAATTGGCGATGAATATCACATGGGCGAACGTTTCTTGCATTGAGGAATTTAATCACTGCCCTCACTTCACAACTGGCGGCGTTCTCAATTTTTTTAAACATTGTAAACAATCACAGAAACAACACAGGCAATGCTAGCGTCACGCAACTTGGCTCAGAGAAGGCAGACAAGCCACTGAAGCTATCTGACCTCGTCCAGCGGCTACTCGCGTCGTCAGCACTTCATGCGGCACGAACGGGTACTACTTTCCGGATGACCCTCGTACTTGTCTCATCATTTGCTGCTTAGTATACCCTCAACCCTTCTGCGCCGGGAGGTGTTTCGTGGTCGCGTTGTTTTACCGTCGCGCGAATCTCGAGGCAATCGGGTCCCCATTGGAAGCATCGGTGGTACATGTCCGTGTGCGTACGGAGAGAGAGAGAGGGTCCCCGAGGGGTGTGAGTGGGAGGCAGGGATGGACACCAGGAGAGCGGGTGGGGTCGCCCCACTGACCGCGGGTCTGCTAATGCAATTATACGCGTCCGCATGTGGATAAGGGGTGGATGGAGAGGGAGGGGGAGAGAGGAGGGTGTGGGGAGGGGGGGGGAAGAAGGGTGCGGAGGAAACGAGCGGTGGCGCCCAAATCACCGAGACCCTAGCGAGGAGCTCTCCCAACAGGTCCACTCGTATCGTTCAAAGCGGGGAACCAAATTAAGGTCCACTTTTGCCGGGGACGGGGAAGGTGGGGGGGGGGGCGAGAAGGGGGGGGAGGAAGCGGCGGTAGCCGAAGGGAAGAAGAACATGCGGATTAGGAAGTTAAGGTTGGCAATACTGCTGGTGGGAGATAGAAGGGCGGCAAACTCGACTAATACAATTTGGAAAAACCGGGCATTTTGTAAATACTCCTGATAGATTGAAATGATTCACAGAAAGAAAGGGCTCTGACCAACGTTTGCAGATAGGACACCGGAGAGGATTGAGAGAATTCAATGGAAATGTCTCATTAATCATTCCTGTTATCACTTAAAGGAAAACTTCCACAAATTCGAGAATGGAATTAAAACTTGGAAGCACTGAAATAATTATCGGGAGGCGTGCATCTCTACATGATTCGATAATGCCTGTGCATAAATATTATAAACGTAAAATTTTAATTACAGTTCAAAGAGCTCCCGCCACTAATATTACACTGTTCAAATATGGCGCTTTTATTTTAATGCATTTCTCGATTGATTTTTATCTTCATTTTAAATGTAACCGATTTTCGAGTTTCCATTTACTTAGATTGCAATAAAATAAATGAGAAAGTTGGTGAATTATAGGGGATCAATATTTCTTTTGTGATTTAAGATGTCATATTCATAAAAGCTTAATTATTTCTTGTCAATTGAAAATATAGTAATAAAAATTAATGTTCCCTTATTATTATTATTATTACTGTTTTTATTTGACGAAGTTACAGTTACATTGAAGAAGGGGCCTTATGGTCTCAATTTCGCCCGAATACAGAAGTTTGTCTATATATCTGGCAAAAGTATATTACGTTATCACATAGGGGCTAACTTGAAACATGGAAAAGTATACTTGGCTAAGACTTGAAAACTCTAGTATTTTTAGAAAAACATTTTGAAACTCTAGTGATAATAATTTCGGAATATATGCTAATTCCCTTTAATTATGCCATATATCGATCGTGCTGAGAAAATCTCGAATAGGAAATTTTCATAAATTACCTAATATTAAATTTATGTTAACAGCAAAAGTAACTAAAATTACCCGTTTGCTGAAAAATATCTGTGAGGATCGGTAGGGAAATTATAACAATACAGCATTTAGATAACCTGAGGTGGCATCAGTGGCTCTAGGCATTTTAAATAAATTTAGCAAAGATAATTACGAGGGGGGACCTAAAAGTAACGGGAATTGGTACGTAGATACATTTAAAATCAAACCAGTTACGAGAATTTTCGTTCATCAGATAAATTTCACCACTTAGTCACATCAGAATAAACAACGGTTGGTTCTTTACGAATTAAAACCAGTGATAATGGCAGGAAATTCTTCCCTGATTCGCACTCAACTTTCCATAAATCGTGAAATGAGGTACATCTAGGACTAGAATACAAGTATACCCTTGAGGTTTGATCCCGGGACTCTCAGGTCCGCAGCGGTTTTCAGCTCAATCGACACCACGCAATACGCAAAACGAAATAGAGCCAGTAACTCTGCTCAGCACTACAACCCGTATTTCATAAACATCAATTACAATTCATTAGAGGTAGAAGCATTCTCTCATTATATTCCATGGCTTGGCTCGTATAAGCTCCTTTGTCCCGGCGTTCGTATTAGACACTAGACTGCCTAAATCGATTCTCATCTTATACATTTTTGCAAAGTAAAAAATTTCCATCTGCGGAGGGAGGGAAAGCACGAAATACCAATCGCTCACAAAAGAGAAAATATAACACCAGAGTATAATTACCGTTAAGGGGAAAGTTGAATTGCATGGCTCCGATGGAGAGAGAGGGAAAGAAAAGATATGGAATAATAGGACTTGAGGAAATAATGCCGTAATAACAGTTTGATTTACGTTCCGCATTAATGAGATAAAATTTTATTGTGTGTTTACTACGTCGGAGCGTAAAGCTTTCCCTTGCGGAGGGCGGTGGGGAGGGTTCCCCGCGAACGACGGAATATATGGCCGGCGATATATCAAAGGGAGGACAGGATTCCCGAAAAAGAGGAGTGAACGACTGGAGGGTCTGCGGTGCGCTTGGATAGTGTGGGGCGGGGGGGAGGTGCGCGGTAACCTGTCCGAAAAGGAGATTGAATGGACCCCTTGACTCAGGAGAGGCAGACAGGGCTCATTCGGCCCTCCCACCACCCTCACCCGGGCAATCACTCGATTCACATCGCCATTAACGTATTTGTGGCCCAAAATGTGAGAAAGTGCCTCCGCACCAAGGAATGTGGAACCAGATGACCTCTCTTGCGCAGTTGAACTGTGTATCAATCAACCGTCATCCGGTTCATCCGACCATACTTTAGGTACGCGACAAATACCCGACCCTGAAGGATGCATTGATTTCCTGTATCGCGTCTTCGAGCCCAATGCAGTACTCTTCCAACTACGTAGAGCTCAGCGAGTCCATATACTACATCCCAAATGAAATGCAAGAAAAATTAGACGTGATAGGCCAGGGTTAGAGTGTCGGATTAACAGACCAGAGTGCCCGGGTTCAATTCCTGGGCACGAATCTGAGCAACCAAGATTTTTCGGTTACCAGATCTTTATGGTAAACCACAGGCGGCGGCAATTGGAAAGGAACTGGTACCCCTTATTACCCTAACGTGAATATTTCACACCATTGGGCCTAGTACGTACTACTTACCAATAAACTCCCGGGTTGACAATTGTGGATATGTGCGCAATCATAGCTATGTTTAGGCTAAAATTGCAACTATTTCACGAGCATACAATTTTCTTTTACTGATAGAAATATTCTTAGAAATTCCTTTCCCATCACAAATATTAAAAATTGGCTCATTGTTTTTCATTATTGAATTTTAAACTCAACAGTAATGGGTCCATAATAGGTGTTTATGATGAGGAATTATTATTACTTAGAAAGTCGATGGAGGCGTTAATTCCACGTAATGTCACGTGTCATCGTAGCTTCAATGAGTATTATTTCATTTGGTATAATGCTGCAGCCGATTACAGGTGTCTCCTGAGTGATACTTAGGGAAAAGTAGTTAGCTGCATTATTTGCACACCAAGTTTAATATTTTCCTTATCAGGGATACTCCGCCCTCTTACCTGGGAATCTCTCTCCACACGGTCGTGTTTCCCACTTTATAAAACTTCTGCTGTTTTTGATCCGGATAGTCTGTCGTCAGGATTTTTAAATACCGTGCAATAGATAACTTCTGTTCTATTCTTTCATGCCCCATTAATTTGCCCTGTAACGACCGTCCGAACCACCGCTCCCGTATTAAAAATGCTAGCATTTAAGTCCTGGTTTAGGGATCAGGAGCAAAGTGAGATTGAGAAATGTCTATGGCATGATTAAAAAAGCAGAGTCATATAAGGTCAACAACAATCACTTTCACACAATGAAACGGAAATTTATATTCTGACGCCAGTGCGGAAAGTGAACGAATCGACGCCAATTCGCATGTTATTTCTATGGAGGTTTCTTGCGATGAACCCTGGAAGACAGCCTCTGATGCTCTAATATATAATCATCAAAATGGGAAAGATCACGAGAAAATACAGTTTGTATCATTTCAATTAAAATGTGTCAACAGATATTACGCAATAATTCGACAGCTAAAATTAGTTTTTGGAGCAATAATGTAAAAATACTTAAATGGATGTTTAAAATCCCCCGAAAGTACATCCCCCATAGGTACAAAACATTTCGACTAAAATAAATGAAGAAATATCATTCCGTTATAATTTAATCTTGCTTTAAAGAGAAAACATTTCATACACACTATACCCCTAAACCGCTACAAGGGTGTGTGGCGGGGGGTGTTAGGTCACCAGCCATGCATGCAAAATCACAATCGTTGAACCTCAGCACAAATATCAGTTCCATCAAGCACTGGGACAACGTTGATCACGCAAAAGAAGGTACTTGCACGGAAGGATATTCAACAACAGGATATATTCAGGCGGACAGATTATATTTAAATCATGCGGAAACAATGCTATTAAGATGGAGCTATTTAAAATGTATGCAGGATATCGACAAAATATGTTCTCTAATCTAATATATCTCCTTTGTGCCTGCGTTCATATACATATATTTTCATATCCAAAATTACGAGGTAGAAACTATTTAAAACTATCCGTTCTACAATCGCCCTGATTTTTCTCACGTGATCTGGTCAACCATAGTAAGCCGGGTCTTTAATACGCACTACATTTCCCAAGTATGCTTCTAATGAATCCTAAGTTTATTTGCTATTTTGTCAATTTAAATATGTGTTTTCCCCATGACATATAGTTTACATTCACATAAATTCCCCACAATACAACAACAAAAAGGTGCGTGGCAGGGGGTGAAAGCACCAGGTGGGAAGGGAAAAGGCAAAAATATTCATTAAAAAACTATGAAATAACGTGCAAATTTGTATGGATGTATACAATCATTTATACGACAGGTCTTCACGATAACAAGACAGGTCAGGTAGAATTGATAAGTAAGAGGGGGAAAATCCACTACATTTAGACGTGCAACTCATAGTCTCCACCCCTAAAGTCACAGGTAGGGAATGTGACACACCGCTGTAGACTTCGGACGGCGAGAGGCGCCCCCCTCACAGAGAGAGACGAGGGATGGAATGAGAAGCTTAAAAACAACAAAGCAGAATTCGAAATACTGTATCGATCACTGCACTCATTAAACGGCTACCTAATGCTGTCATACATCATCAATTATCGTAACACACAAATATTATACCGATGAAACGTTTGTTATGTTGGCGAACTGTACGGTGCAGGTGTTTTCCGATTAATCGCAATCAAATTTCATTCTAGCTCCCATGTTTTGCCTCATATTTGAATCGCATTGAGGTCATTAGATAATAATAACCTATCATCAAGACTGGATAATTCCATGTATATAACTGTCAAATAAAGAAAGTTTACCATAGTTCTGAGAACCATAGTCATTAATGTATATAAAGAACAATAGCGGATCGATAACACTTCCTTGTAGGACAACCGATGTGACACGTACTCTGACGGATGATACTCCGTCCATTACGATCCTTTGCTCGCGGCCTGTCAATACTGGAGTAATCCAGTCTATTACATATTTATCAATCCGATAGCTTCCCAACTTTTAGAGTAACTGTCTATGAGGGAGTTTTCCGAATGCTTTTTTAATATACGAGGGTCATCCGGAAAGTAGTACCCGTTCGTGAAATAAAGACACAAAAGTAAATATTAACAAACATAAAAAATTTTATTTGAAAGAGGATACTTTAAACTACTTCTCAACATAATCTCCAAGCAAATTAAGGCATTTGTCATAACGTGTGACAAGTTTCTGTATTCCTGCTGCATAGTCCTTCGCCGCCAGCTCATTGAGATACGCGAGGGACCCATCTTGCACAAATTTTTGCATAATGCAGATGGTGTTTAACAATTTCATGAACAATTGTTCGAGAAACATTGGGAAAATGCTCACAGATGTCATCAATTGTGACGCGCCGATCGTTCCTCACGAATTCGTCAACTGAGCTCACCAGTTGGTCTGTAATGACAGACGGTCTCCCCGAACGCTCATCGTCGTGTGTGTTCCCCCTCCCCATGTTGAAGTTGCGACACCACCGCCGAACAGACGACTCGTCCATTACATTGTCTCCATACACCTCCTTTAATTGGCGATGAATATCACATGGGCGAACGTTTCTTGCATTGAGGAATTTAATCACTGCCCTCACTTCACAACTGGCGGCGTTCTCAATTTTTTTAGACATTGTAAACAATCACAGAAACAACACAGGCAGTGCTAGCGTCACGCAACTTGGCTCAGAGAAGGCAGACAAGCCACTGAAGCTATCTGACCTCGTCCAGCGGCTACTCGCGTCGTCAGCACTTCATGCGGCACGAACGGGTACTACTTTCCGGATGACCCTCGTGTGTGTATATATATATATATATATATATATATATATATATATATATATATATATATATATATATATATATATATATATAT
Source organism: Hetaerina americana (assembly GCF_022747635.1). NCBI lineage: Eukaryota > Metazoa > Arthropoda > Insecta > Odonata > Calopterygidae > Hetaerina > Hetaerina americana. The sequence goes on along the minus strand of NW_027286448.1, from coordinate 37,003 downwards.
AATGTGTAATACTTAGCACTAGTGTTATACATTATTATTCACGTCCGTGAGACTTTCAAAAAGTGATATATACATATCAGACCTGAACGTTATTTTCTCCCAAGACCAAGATGTCATTAACGAAAAGTGCCAATTAGGTCTTGGTCTACAGGGCCTAAAGGCCTACCCTTTCGGAAACGTGTTAGTTTTTTGTAAATAAATTATGGGAATCGAAATGGTTCATGATTTAGCTTGCAATAATATGCACTCTGAAATTTTGCATGAGATGAATGTGAGAGAGATGGGTTGGTAATTACTCGGTCGCCTTTGCTTTAAATTTGGGAGTGACATTGGCTACTTTCAAGTTTTTCGGTATTGCGCGAAAATTTAGGCATTTATTAGATATTGTTTCCAGAAAAAAGAAGGTATTTCTGAGGCCATCTTTTATAAGCACGAGCAGGGATTTGATCAGGGCCTAACATATTCTTTAGACTGATGTCTTTAAGTTGGCGTTCGATTTCGGGGGAAGATATTACAATTTCTGACATATGGTATCTTGTATTTGTTTTGCTAAATATATTTTCGGATACAAAAGTTATTTATCATAGACGTGTATTGACTAAAAACGAAGGATGCGTTCAGTTAAAGGATAAATTGTAAGCACTTTAGATATCAAATTTATTGCCATGAAAAATACTGAAGGATAATGCAGATGAAAATTGACTCCTTGTCAACAAGGTCATGCTGATACCTAAAAAAGCAACGCTGTTTGAAAGACGGATTGGAGGAGACAGTGGGGCCCATGATATTCATTAAATGCGACGGAGGAGTCCTCCGAGAAAAGTTGGACGAAAGATGAAGAGAGAGTAAGAAGAGAAGAAGTAAAGCCTTTGGAAAAGAAAGGAAGAGGGAAAGAAAAGGAAGGAAATGGAAGGGAGAGATGGAAATGTGGATAAGGGAAGCGTAAAAGACAGCGCTGGGACCGCATTCGTGGGTCGGCGGGAGAGGGGGCGGGGTCAGGAGACGAAGGGCGGGAACTTGTCGCCCAAGCGAGGGACCAAAGTGAAAGGTACTGCAGGGGTCGGGGTGGCGAGAAGGGGGTCGACGGAGAGGGGCGGGGGGAGAGGAGATGGAAGAAGAGTTCTTGTTTATTCTCTGGGAGATGCAAAGCCTTGGGGTAGGGTTGATGCTGGAGGTGGAATGACGGTGTTGGTGGTGGAAGGATAACGCGAGTGGAGAGGAAGGGGGCGTGGGACGAAGGAGGAGAATATGGGACGGAGGAGGGGGGTGGAGGCAGGAGGAAGGGCACAAGATGCATTCCGCGGCGAAGGATATGGAGAGGCACGACACGCGAGCAAATCTCGGGGATAAAATAGCGATTCTCAAGGGCGCTTGGGGATGAAAGGGAGTGTTGTCGTGGGGATGGGGGGAGATCGAGGGTGCGGGAGAGCGCAAAGGGATGGGTGAAATATGACCAAGGATGCTCCCTCGCGTTTGCGGTATGCGGTCCTCAAGTCTGACTATGGTTTCGGGATTCGGGAAGAGAGGAGGAGGAGGACCAGGGGAGGCGCGGCGCCGCAGGGGCGTCGAGAGCCACCGTGCGGCCGCCCGTGATCGTGTGTGACGCCGTCCCGGGAGAGGGGAAGGAAGGGAAGGGTGATGGCTCCCGAGAAGACAGGATAGGATCCATGGCGGGGGGGGGAATTGTGAGAGAGCGATGACAGGCGTTCCTCGCTGGAGCCGCAAAAGACCCTTATATTATGCTCCATCAAACGTTCCACTGGCATTTCATTCACCCCTCAATGACTCCGCTCCACCGTCAAAAAACATAACCTAATAAAAGAAAAGAAACGATTCGATGACAGGGTTGAAGTTGGTAGCTCCATGGACACCTTCCCATGGGACCCTTACTGCGCTCACCACTCGAAACCCTCTCTCGCATACCCTGTCATTGTAATACTTTTGTGCTCTAGATTTTTCAATCGTATAGCAGCCATCCGCACCCTCTCCTGAAATCCTTGTTAGGACTGCAACCGAGGATTTGATTTGGAATACTCTCTGGAGAAAACACACCCATTTTCTGCAATTTGAGGAACCAATGAGGTGATGGGAAACTATGCAAATTCGGGCAAATTTGGAAATTCTGTCCGGAGATGACCAAATGACCTTGAGCTATTATCCTTCTCGCGGAAAAAGAACTCGAATCGGCATCTATAGTTTTAAGTGTAATTTTTTTCTGAGTTCAATAGCCTGAGTGAAATAGATTTCTTCATAAGAATAAGAAACTTTGAATAAGAAAATTTACAAATTAAGAAGAAAGTAAAAGCGGAAAAAATTCAGGGTTGTGTGATTTGATACTCAATAGCAAAAAAGTGAGGGCTGTAGTTATCGAATCTTTGGATAGAAATACTGATTATTAGTTATCAATAAAAAGTATTTTAAAAAGTTTACTTTGCAAAAGTATATCACCGAATAGACTCTATTATTACTTGCTACACCCATTGTTTTGAAATTAATCCTGGGAATCGTGTCACTTACATCACTTAGACGTTAATTTTTGCCTTGTATAACCTTAGATAGTTCACATTGGTTTTACTTCAGTTTATAAAATACAAAGATTTCGGGAAGGCATTGAGTATCATTTTCATATATTCCTCTGGAAGCTCATTTCATTAGATAAAGGATATATTAATTAATAGATAAACTTACATTTTGCCCTTAAGTAGGTTATATTAGTTTCCAGTCAGTATTGTAGAAATATTTACATTAGCAAATATTTTTATGACGCCAAAAACAAACAAGTGCAAAAGTGTATATTCTTAAGGAAAGTCAGTACGTATCCCAAAAGTGCTGGTAAATGAAATCACAAATATTTTTACTATGTGTCAAATGGGAAATGCAAAATTAATTAGTATTCGATTTGCAATCAAAATTCTATTTTTATTTTCATAGTTTGTTCTAACGTTTTAAAGACCGATTAAGAAATTCAATCTTTCTAATTTGTGTTCAAAACCCCAAAATTACCAGTGTAGTCACTTCGAAATATAAGAAATACTCGTAGAAACTACAAAGAATTCCTTGTAAATTTTGGATTTATATTCTGAATGTGTATAAAAGATACGTGTACCGAAATCTAATTATACTTTTAATTTTATAACTGCTCTAAAACCTTCAAAAAATAGCGTTAAAATATAAAGAATCGACGTGAAGGAGTAATGAATGTTCTTGTACGATACCTATTCCTGCTGTTATTCACGCCGTGTCCAATTTCATCCACACATGCCCATCACTTCATGATCTCACCTAGAAAAAAATAAAAATGACATTAGTTACATCATCATATTTCAAAAGAGCAGTAATATTTTTAACGGGGAGCCAAATTATGGAAACCTGAACTCTAAATCATTCCCTCTAAATAAAAAAAATCGCGATTTAAATGAATGCACTCTCAAAATAATTATGTAAGTGAGAGCAAAAACTGTTTTCATGTTGGACTGAAACACAGACAGTTAAACAGGTTCCAAGAAAATTTGAATAATGTTTTCATAACCATAATGTTGATAATTCAAACTGATTATTCCATTTGAGGAAATACACTCTGTGCATAGAACAAAAATAAAATGGACCATGCCGTATCTTAACTAAATGCTGCGAAAGTAATATTTGTGAAAACAAATAAAATTATAATTATAGCTTACATTTTGATCTATCTTTTAGCGAAAAAAAAACTTTATGCCGCATATCCAAAGGAGTAAAAAGGGACACTGACTTTATGTTTTTATTATTTCAAAGTTAAACGCGTTAGATAATTCATTTTATATCAAGTTCGCACTGAATGTTGCCCGGCCGTAATTAAATTCTCTGGTGAACCTTCTCGTTTGAATCGTCTTGAAGGAATGGCGTACATTAATAACACACACAAGTCTTCTCCGCAAAAAAATCGCAGAAACGAAGGGGGCGTAAATTTCACCTTTAGAGCCGGGACAGACTTCACCATCTGTTCGCTTAGATTTTTAAGCAATCGCATAAACATCTCTGGAACTCAGTCGACAGTCAAAGAGGGGAGGGACGGACGCCATATTTCCTAATGCGATGCAATATCGAAGGAACGCGACTTCGTTTCCGACGACTCCGGGTGGAAGGCAGGCGAGAGGTGAGAAGACACCGGAACATCTCCCCCCCCGCCCGCCTGGTAAAAAAAAACGCGACAGGGAAGAAATTCATTGCATTATGGGCGGCGGAAGGAGGAAGAGGGGATGGGGGAGACGTGGTGAGTCATCCAATGCGGAGGTCATAAACCGCGATTGCTTGACGAATAGGACTTGTGGCGGGCTGGGCGGGGGAAGGGCGCCAAGGGTTGGAAAGGAAAATGCGATGGGAGAAGGGGGAGGCTATGGGTGGGAAATTGAGTCGTTTCCGGACTCATCTGAAGAAAAGGGATTGAGAAATCAGGAAAAGGTTTCATCTATCTCCAACCCCATTTCTCGAGGGTCGCCAATGATGGGAGGGAGGAGGGCTTGGATAACACGCGCGAAGCATAGCAAAAGGTGTCCAATACCCTCTTTCATCCTGATTTCCTCTCCAACCATTGTCCTTCCTCACCCAAAAACCCTCGCCACGTCCATCTGCGCGAGAGAGATAGGAAGGACCACCAAGCTTCACCCCAAAACATCCCATTGAGCCTAATAATGTCAAATGCCACCTTGGGCGACCCACCCCATCCTCTCAAACCGCAAGCCGCCTTCTCCGGACTCACACAACCCGCTTCACCCCCATCGCGATTTATTTGGCCCCCTCGTCTCGAGAAATGAGATTGGTGACCCTTTGTCCTCGGACCCCGATGAAAAACGTTTCCTCCGTGCTTTAAATTCAGATCCCTCCTTCGCTTCCTCCCTCCCCCCTGCCTCCGTCCCTTTATCATCCTACCCCGCACACACCCCTCTTCATCCCCTTCCCACCCTCTCCACTACGTAAGCATCCGTCACGGAATTAAACTTTGGAGAAAGGTGGAGGAGGGGAAAGCGGCGGAGGCAGCTTGCCCTTGGCTCCAACACTCCCACCCACCCCTCCCCTCGCAGGCCCCCGCCGTGACAAACGTCCGACCATTAGCCCGGGGAGGGCCCTCCCATCGGTTTGATTGGGGACCAGCCTCCCCCCTCCCTTAAAGACCGAAAACCATTCCTGTTCACCCCCGTGCCATAATGCATGGCGAATCGGGATGGAGCCCCCCCCACCCCCGAATACCGCTCGCAAATTCACTCGTTTTGCTCTCTCCGCCGTATTTTGCACCAGCAAGTTGTGGCCTCTGGACGGAGTTCCTGGAGCAACAGCTCACCGAGCACGCACCGTCAAATTCTACGACGCCTGAGGGTGAAATAACTCTATCCGTGGTCTCAAGCTTCGGACGGATTCAGATTTTAGATATTTGGAAGGCCTATCATTTACGAGTTGCGTTCAGAAAATAACGGGATTATTTAAATTTCGCGGCTTTGGAGAGTCCGAATGTCAAAATATTTTTTTATTATGTTGGTATATGTGCCCCTAAAACATGAAAAAAATTTCAGCAGTGTTCATTGTTAAATTTTTCTTTGGCAGCCGCTTAAGAGTTTGTATAAAATTTCGTGTCTAAAACAATAAAATGCAATAAGGAGTGTGAAATGTTAACAAAGGCCAAAATGGCGAGTCTCCTTTGAGCAAAACAAGAGTAAGCGAGCGATATAAGCATTTCCAAGATGGCCGTGAAGGCGTCGAAGATGACGAACGCCCCAGCACATCAACAACCGAAACGTAACCGTGGAAACAGTGTGAGGAATGGTTATGAATGATCGCCGAATCACAATAATCAGAGAAGTCGCTGATGATTTTGGCGCGTATGTCGATTGGCTCATGCCATGGAATATTTTCAAATGCTTTGGGTTTGGAAAAGTGTGACAGCAAAATTTTTTCCAAAATTGCTGAATTTTAAACAACATAAAACAGCGGCGAATGTAATTTGCCTAATGGAGTCACTAAATGAAGTCAAAGACGCTGCAGAATTACTGAAACGTGTTATAACAGGCGACGAAGCAAGGGTTTACGGATATGAAGTCAAAACTGAGGCTCGATACAAATTCTTTGACCCATTTGTTTTGACAAACGAAAATAGCCGAGGTCATGAACACACGTCTGACCTTAGAGGCGGCGGCTGCCACGGACAAAGCGTAAACAATGAATACAGATGAAAATGTAATCATACTCTAGGTGCATGTGTACCAACATAATAAAAAAAATGAACAATCGCACTCTCCAAACCCGCGAAATTTTAAAATTCCCGTTAATTTCTGAACACACTTCAATGTGTTCTTCGATTAATTATTCATGATATCATATGCATATACACACACGCATATATATACATACACATTATATATGTATGTATCTGTGTATATATATATGTATATATATGTGTATATATATATGTGTATATATATGTGTGTGTGTGTGTATATATATATATATATATATATATATATATATATATATATATATATATATATATATATATATATATATATATATATAACACTTTTTGAAAGACTCACGGACGTGAATAATAATGTATAACACTTAGCACTAGTGGACACAGACAAAAACACAGAAACACACAAAAAAAGAGACTCACTATTTTTCGAATTTTCGGTTGTCGTTGCCACCTTTATCAAGGAGGAGAGGGACAGAACTGAAGGGAATACGAGGGCTGGAGCGATGGATGGAAGGGGAAGGTGGGGAGGGAATTCCGAAGGGACGGGTTTGGAGGGGCAGCGTTAGAAGGGTGGGGAAAATGTAGAAGGTGATGGGGGTGGAAGGGGGATGAAAATATAATTAGAACAGGGTAATTAGTGCCTAATATTGATTCCTGGCCAGTTCCAGGACTCCAAATGCCAGATGAAGGATTGCTCTAGTGTTTTCAGTTTCAGAGGAGGATCAGAGGGTGGGAGGGATGCTATGATTGATACACTATAGCATTTATCAAAGGGAGTGTTGTGTTCGGAGGCGTGTTTGGGGATAGGGAGCATGTCAATGAAGGAAGAGTTTTTGCATGAGGCTCGGTGGTTGTTGATTCTGATATTGAGGGGTGTGGTGGTTTGCCCAATATACGAGGGTCATCGGGAAAGTAGTACCCGTTCGTGCCGCATGAAGTGCTGACGACGCGAGTAGCCGCTGGACGAGGTCAGATAGCTTCAGTGGCTTGTCTGCCTTCTCTGAGCCAAGTTGCGTGACGCTAGCATTGCCTGTGTTGTTTCTGTGATTGTTTACAATGTTTAAAAAAATTGAGAACGCCGCCAGTTGTGAAGTGAGGGCAGTGATTAAATTCCTCAATGCAAGAAACGTTCGCCCATGTGATATTCATCGCCAATTAAAGGAGGTGTACGGAGACAATGTAATGGACGAGTCGTCTGTTCGGCGGTGGTGTCGCAACTTCAACATGGGGGGGGGGGAACACACACGACGATGAGCGTTCGGAGAGACCGTCTGTCATTACAGACCAACTGGTGAGCTCAGTTGACGAATTCGTGAGGAACGATCGGCGCGTCACAATTGATGACATCTGTGAGCATTTTCCCAATGTTTCTCGAACAATTGTTCATGAAATTGTTAAACACCATCTGCATTATGCAAAAATTTGTGCAAGATGGGTCCCTCGCGTATCTCAATGAGCTGGCGGCGAAGGACTATGCAGCAGGAATACAGAAACTTGTCACACGTTATGACAAATGCCTTAATTTGCTTGGAGATTATGTTGAGAAGTAGTTTAAAGTATCCTCTTTCAAATAAAATTTTTTATGTTTGTTAATATTTACTTTTGTGTCTTTATTTCACGAACGGGTACTACTTTCCGGCTGACCCTCGTAGTAGTAGTAGTTTTGAGGGGAGGCGACCGACAACTAAGGTCATTTGCGCCATAGGGGATGGACAGGAAAGGATGAAGGGTGGAGAGAAACCCGGCGTCGGCATTAGCCTACTCTTTACGAAAGGCGCCAAGGGGTCCGCAGTTTAACGTCCCTTCCGACGGACGGCGTACTCACTCAAAGTGCCCTCCACAAAGCACCTCAAGTAGGGATCGAGATACCTCTGAAAAATATTCAACACCGCCGGGATTTGAACCCGCCCCCTCAGGATGGGAAGCCAGTACGTTAGCCCCCGCACCATCTCGATCCCCCCATATACACATGTATATACATATATACACACACACACATATATATATATATATATATATATATATATATATATATATATATATATATATATATATATATATACTCATATATACAGAAACATATATAAGGAAAAGGGATAGGAACACGTATAAAGGACGAACACAATAGAGGTGGGGAAGGCGGAATCGAACGGATCACAAGAGTAAAAATATTTCCTCAACCGGGACTCGAACACCGGATCTTTCCACTTGCCGGGCGGATGCTCTTAACCACTTGAGCTATCGAGGACATGTAATTTACCCTGAGATCCGTGGGTCTTATATGTCGCCAAGCGCCCCGATTCTTTAGCCAAGAGATGGCGTCAGGGGGCTGTTTCACCCACCAAAGGAGAAATAGACAATACACAAGAGGAAAGGACAGTGGTTAGAATTCATACAACATCATACAGGAAAAGAACAGTGCGTTTCGTGGCACGCATAGCCAGAAGAAAGAGATGAGCCACATTGGCCAAATACACATTCAAACACGAAATCCCGCCAAACGGCGAATAAATACTCATATATACAGAAACATATATAAGGAAAAGGGATAGGAACACGTATAAAGGACGAACACAATAGAGGGGGGGAAGGCGGAATCGAACGGATCACAAGAGTAAAAATATTTCCTCAACCGGGACTCGAACACCGGATCTTTCCACTTGCCGGGCGGATGCTCTTAACCACTTGAGCTATCGAGGACATGTAATTTACCCTGAGATCCGTGGGTCTTATATGTCGCCAAGCGCCCCGATTCTTTAGCCAAGAGATATATATATATATATATATATATATATATATATATATATATATATATATATATATATATATATATATATGTGTGTGTGTGTGTGTGTGTGTGTGTATATAAATATAAACTCAGATGTAGATTTTTAAACAATAGAGACACAAAGAAAGGACACAATGATGGAAGAACTGGAAGGTTTTGTGTTCAAATTCTTGGACAGGCAAATGACTTTCGCACTTTGATGTTTCTCGTAATTCAATTCGCCCGTTTACACTTACCCTGTCATAATCAACTCGTTCAGAAATAATAAATGGTGCCTATGCTTTTGCAACATGAATTTGCGAAAAGGATTATTTCCGTTCCCTGATTTTCGAGATAATTTCAAGCATTGGAATCGATAGCGTTTATTTTACATTAATTTCACGGGCGTTTGCATTTACCATCAGCCAGTAATATTCATATAGATGCTATCGGACACATTACGCCAGCAATGCGATGACCCCTGCGGAATGCCGAAACGTTAGGCTTTTTTATTACAATCCATGCACACTGCGTTGACGGCTTCCGCGTCGCAGTACCACATCATGCTGACCAACACGTCGCGTACTGTGATGATTGACCCCGACAGAGGGTAGGGAAGGAGTTCGCTGTTCCTAAACTCTAGTGTAAAGGCCCTCCTCTAGAATGAGAGACAATGTTAATCATCTTCCCTGGACCAAAACAAACCCTTTCCCTTCGAATGAATATTCCTAGGGTAGGCAGGGGGACAAATGGCCATTTGCCTCAGCGGTTCATCCCTCCCTCACTTGGGGACCGCCCCATTATGTGTTCTCATTAGCTACCCGCCTCAAAAACGCATTGAATTGCGCTGCAGCAGTAATCAACAGAAACTCCCGTGTCGATCCAATCCCTTAGGAATCTTCGGTTCAATTTCAACTGGCTATTTCAGCACCCCCTGTTCATCCTCCTCGTAATCAATACTAATTGCTACTAAATGAGGACAACACGGACTGACCTCGTCCCTAACGAACGGAATAAGGAGGTTTGCATCCCATCAATGGCGAAGAGGTTCATTTTGACTGTGAAAGAGGAACCTTTAATTTCAATGCCCAATGTTCTCTTTCCCGAAGTGAAGTTTACAGTCAGTTCTCGTCTCTCTCTTCCTCGCGATTACACGTAACTTTTAAAGAATACCGAAATATGATAGCAATGAAATTCATATAGATGTGACACCTGGAAAACGTAATTTTTACCATTAGCTCATAAAATAATGCTACATAGTTTGTTAACATCAACTTATCCCATATCATGTTTCACTTTAATACTGTTTCAATATTATTGAAGTCTAATGCGGAAAACGTTCCTGCCAGAGGCAATATGGACTTATAGCAATAAGTATTACTGCTACTGAATTTAAATATACCAACTCTGACCAGAATATAACTTACGTTTCGACCTGGCGTGACGGTTGGTAGGGCTAGAGCCACCATCTTGGTGCATAAACATCCCTACACTCAGTGCACGCAACCTGCTGCAATAAAGTCTAGACTGTGGTACTTCTACTTTGCTCACATTTCGAACTGTTAAAATGTGCGCCGGAATAGAAAATCCCACGCGATGTGAAGTGTGCAATCGGTGATTAGGTTTGTACAGGCAAAAAAAAATACAAGCCAATCGAAATTCATGGGGAACTTTATGAAGTGTGTACGGAGATGGAATAGTGATGAGTGAAGACGAAGTGATGCAGTGGTGCTTTCTCAGTTTAAAAATGGGCACCATACCAATGTTCACGACGAGGATCACAGTGATCGGCCTGGCCTTGTGTTGACAGATGAAGTCACAGTGGTTTGCAGAAAGACAGTGAAAATCGCCGATTTACGCGATTACATATCTCTCTCGCTAGACGTGTCTTGCAACGCAGCGCTTTGATAGTGACGCAGAATTGCATATTGCTGTGCACAAGTTGTTAAAAGGCAGTAAGGTAGCAGTTTTTTTCAGACACGGAATCGAAAATCTTTTTGTGTCGTTACGATAAATTTCTCAATTTGAATAGAAACTATTTAGAAAAATTGTTTGAGAATGTCCCTTTCAAATGTATATCATAAAAATGTGTCATGTCATAGCGTTCATATTTTATTTTGAAACGTAAATTACTTTCTGGACCAGCTTCGTATATTAGAAAGGCTATGGATTTGTTTTGATAACTCTATGTACTTGTATCACTGGTGAGTATTGAAGTAAATCGCGTGACATGTTCTAAGGCCGTTTGCAGCTGTTTCCGTGAAATGCACTGGGCTTTAAGAGTCATTTTATGGACCACGTCTGGACTGCTTCACTCTTCTGCAGTCGTGCCGATGGAGTTGTGATGGAGTTTCGTTTCCAACTCGTTCCCTAATTCCCATTCTCTCCAGGTCTGGCTCCCACAGATCTCTTCCCCAATGTGAAGAAATGCCTGGTAGGAAGGAGGTTTTCATTCAAACGAGTAGGTAACTTAGGAAATAGGTGCCATTCTTTAATTAAGAATAATTCATAGAAAGTGTAGCAAAACTGGATCATCATTGGGCGAAATTTGAAAGACTGCGTTTAAAAAATAAAAATTTATTCAATGTGATCTTTGGAGGGAGGTTTCAAACCCCAATCGTAGTTACCAAATTACAAGCTATTCCACGAATATCTGAGGCAAATCTCGCTATCATACGGATATACGAATAGATGAGCTACGTGCATGCGCAAAATTCCGGGCTGAAGTAACCTAGGAACAGCGGGTGAGACAGCAATGCGGATTTTCAAATATTCAAATCCAGTAGGCCCAAATATTTCTGATTTCATAAAAATCAATGTCGATAAACAAAGCGACCAGGAAATCGGCGTCGTTTCTTCTTCAGTTCAATGCTTATTAGAAGTGAAATTAATCGGAAGTTATCTTTATTTAATCGACAAATGGAATAATTACGGATCAATAAATGTCTAATAGAGTTTTTCGAAAGCTCAATACTCGATCATAAAATTGCCAGAAAATTCCGCGGAACGTGGGAATTAATGGAATGTGTAGACTCAATTAAATGCCTAGGCATTACCCTCACTCACGACCTCTCCTGGGTGAAACACGTGGGGAACGAATGGGCAATCTAAAAAGAATAGGATTAATAGATGATTACTGGGTGAATGTAATGAACAGTTAAAAGAGAAATTCTGCCTCCCATTGGTTAGGCCTCATCCATAAAATGCTGCTAGTGCTATATGGGATCCTTGCGAAGTTGGTTTGATTGCCAAATTGGATCGCGTGCAGCGTAGAGGAGATGGATTTGTAAAACGTTGTTGTGATAAACTTAGTAGCGTATCCAAAATACTACAGCAGCTAGGCTGGGAATCCCTCAGGGAGTGAAGGCTTAGTTACAGATTAAATCCGTTGCATAACTTGGAAGGACGTCTCTTTAGCAGTGACGTTGAAAATGTGTTATTACCCCTATCGTACCTCGACGGCAGAGATCATGCCAATAAAATGAGAGGGATTAAGTGCAGAACAGATAGATTTAAGAGATAATTTTTTTTTCTATTTCCGATAGGGGAAGATAATAACCATTGTTCGATCACAGTAGGGTCTGGTTTGCGTAAAATTGTTTTGGTATGTATTCAGCCCCTACCACACACCCTTGAGGTGGCTTTCAGGGTATAAAACAAATGAAAAAAACAATTACAAGCTGAGAACTCGAAAGACGCTAACGACGATGCCTATTCATAGAAATTCCCAAATATTTTTATTCCAACTAAGATTTAATAAATTCCATCAAATGCGACTCCATATGAGCGAAACATTATTTTCGTTTCACCAGCCCGAAAATTTACCGTCTCATTTAACGCGCGCATAATGCAAAATAAATGGAATTACAATTTACGTCTTCACCTAAAGAGAATAATTGTCCGACGACAGAAAAACGAAATGCAAATTGAAACACTTTGTGCTCGGGAACGTCCTTAACTGTAGCAGCTAAAAAAAAATCAAAGGGGGGAGTCGTTGCGCCAGCATTTACGTCCATCAATTACGTCTCCGAGCAGAGTGCGGGGAAAAATTCGCTTGTTTACGACGGGTCACCGAAATACCTGAGGTCAACACGCTCTCCGTTGAACTAATGAGAGATTAAGACCACAGAGACAATGTTCCCCGCGCTATCGATCCACTAAAGGAGAGCGGCAAACGCGGTGACGTCGGCTATACGTAATGACGGCGGAAGGACAAAAGTGGCGACTCGCGGGAGGACCCGTCGCCCACTTTTATCGGGCCGGAGTCGGCGGCCACGTCTGCGAGTGGTTTAAGAGTGGGGGGAGGGAGTGTGGAGGAGACCCAATCGGAGTCACCCGCCCCCGGAGGCTGCAGAGGCCGCGTGGCTGGAGGCGAGGCCACCTTTGCCCCTTCCCTCCTCACCATCGGGAGACGGTGGGTCGTGCGGCCGCGTCAAAACTTCCTCTTTAACCCCGAAAAGTGCTCGATCGATAGAGCTGCTGGAAGTGTAACGATTCGCCAACACACACACACACACACACACGCAACGCATATACGTACATACTATACATGCACAAGGTTTCAGCCCCCGTGCAGAAATTGAGGAGGCGGTGGCTAGAGTCTTCGAGTCTTTAGGAATAAGGAGTAGGGGGGGGGGTGCAGCGGGGTCGGTTGGTTGGTTGGTTCTGGGATGGGGGGGGGGGCAAGTGGGTGTCTTCCCGAGAGGAAATCGATGGGGTAGTTGTAAGGTTGGCGGGGGTGGAGGGAGAAAAACGATGAGGTTTAAGTAAAGAGGTGTGCTTGACGAAGTGTAGGTATCTGGGACGTGGACTGCTTCGCCTTTCCGGGTATTCCGGTGCAAGGAATGCGTGTCACCTACTCACTTCAACCGGAAACTCGTCCTACAATACGCGTAAGTGACAATCACCGGGAGAACGTTAATCTGGGAATAGTTCCAATTGGAAGGTTAGGGAAAGGCCTATGGGTCTGAAAAGTAACGAATTCTCGTTTGAAAAAAGCGAGAACTGAAGAGTATGATAAATTAAGAAAGTAGTGACGCATGATCTCTAACGGTTCCTCAGGCCTCTCGGCGGCAATAAAAGAAATGAGCGCGTCAATCCCTTCCGACAAGGGGCGTGATGATAAGGGGCGTGGGGGGGGGAGGAAGAAAGAGAAAAACACTCTCGACAGAAGAAATCACAACTGCCTCCCAGGCTCTCATACGAACAAGCACAACTCAGTTGTTTCCCCCACACTCTCTCCATTCCTTCTTGAGCTTTGAGTTACTTTTTCGAGGGGTGAGTGGCTACCTGAAAGTGAAACAGTGTGAGGTGTCGTGGGGGTGGGAGGCGGTTCGTCCCAAGCGAGCCATGCACACCGACCGTCCGGAGCGAGGGAAAATAAATAAGGGCGGGTGTCCGGGCGACGTCTTAGGCCAACTTCCTCCTTCCCTTTCGAAGGAGAGAGAGGTTTTTCATTGCGACGTCCAAGTTTCGTAAACCCTTCTCCTCGGGAATCCGCTCCCGGAGGCTTCATCCCAAATAACCGGAGTGGCCTCCCTCCTCAGTGGGCCCTTCTTCGCCCCCACGACGTCGTCCCGTGCCCCTTCCCTCACTCATCTTCTCCGGAGTCGACAGCGCCGCCCCCGCGAAGGATTGCCGGGCGTCGTCCGTCCGAAGCGACCGGAGGAGGGCGATTTCGCCTCCGGGGTGTTTCTTGTGCCGGAGCCAAGACGCATTCGCCGTCATCCTCGGAACAAAATGAGCGACGGATAATGGTGACGGGCGTTTCAATTTTCGAAAGTAATCACTTTCGCAGGTTTTGTTGACCTGGATCCGGGAAAGGAAGTGTCACTTTTTATGGTCACTGTATGTGCGACATTACCTTCGGTTTAATCACGCAGGAAAACAAATTGCACTCAATGCATGAAGTTTCGCAAATTGACACTCACTTGGGTAATAGAGCGGTCAAATACAGAACATAATTCGATGCCAAAGCGAAAAATTCCATTTCGGATAAAGAAACATCCACGGATATTGTGGGAAAGATGGAAAGTGATCACTTTCCCAGATGTTCCTGACCTGTCTTGAGGAGATGAAGAATGGATTATTAAGGTCGCTTTATACAAGCGTTGCCGTTCTCACGATCGATACAAAAATTTCTCCCTTGAAACGGTACGTTGAATCCGTGAGGGGAAACTCATGGCAATGTTGCAACAAAAATTTGAAAAAAATACCCCCTAATTCTGATACCTGGTGGAATTCTGAGAGCGGAAAACGTCCGTGTGGCATAGGTCTATTTCCTTCAATCATTCTTTTTTTATGCATGAGCTTTTATTTTTCAGCGACCAACATCGACCAAGTCATTATTTCCAATCAATTATTTATTTCTCTGGTTGAAATGGTAATTGTTCTTCTTGTATATCACTTTGATTAATTTAACTCAAATTGGTCAGGTAACTAACTCTGACATAACATATAAAATTTTAATTGGAATGTTAACCGTCGCGCAGCAGAAGTAGAAAAGTGAGATTAAAGTGAACATCAGTCTCATGAAATTTGATGGAACCACGTTTCCAATCCTATTTTACGAATGTTAAGGAATTGGAGTTCATTTTCGGCCACAAAAACCTTGAAATACTTGAGCTGCATCATATAAATGGTTACATACTTTCAAATATAATTGATAACATTACTATTTGTAGCAACTTGTGCGGTCAAGGTAATGTATCAATAATTAATTTATAATGCTCATATAATAAGCCATTATCGATTTTTACTGCTTTGATCTGATTTATTAATAACTTGGGATTACAATTATCTTTCAGATTTTATCGAAAATCCAACAACTGACAAATATCAATATTTAAAATACTCTTTGTCTTTCACTGCGGGGAGGAAATGCATAATGATTAATGAAACATTAGTTTTATATTTATATGTATATTGTAGAAATAATAGTAATCACGCTTAATAGATTTATATTCTATTAATCAAAATGTATTATTATTACATATTTAAAAAAATAATGGCAAAATATAAAAAGCAATTACAAATAGGAGGAGCAGCCATTATTGTAATTTAACAGAGATTCAGTGTAAAGAGTTATGGGGTGCGATGGCAATTATTTTTTGCATCAAACTTTTTTATTATTATAAAAGGATGTGTATCGTGCATAAAAATATTTACTATGAATATAAAATTCAATGGAATTAATTGCCTACCAAATACATTTGTATTCAATTTCATTGTCGTGTATATACGAAACTCTTCATTAATGCTTGATTGGTATATACATGTCTAGTGCATTTATTAAAGAATATGATATGAATCAGGACCTGACATTTGTTTACATATGATTGACTCTTATGTACTCTTATGGTCTGTTCAACTAATTTTTAACTTAGCAAATAGAAAAAGGTCCGCTGGAGCAATATCCGGAGAGTAGGGTGGCTAGTGTGGAGTGCTGTCTTTGGTCAAAAACTCGGTAAAAAGCAATGATGCGTGCACCGTGGTGAGAGCAACATAGACTTGTTTTTCCACTCATGAGGTCTCTTCCGTTCCATAGCATGTCTTAACCTTAAAACTTGTGTTTGCGTTTTTCCACTTTCAAATAGTTTTTACTGCATTTTTTTTAGAATTTCCAACCCCTTTAAGTTTATATACAGGGTCGTACCCAAAAGTGGTAGGACTGATTTTCTCTGGCGCGAACGGAGTGGTGGAGGGGGGTCTGTCTGGCAGGGTAAGGTGGAGGGGGCTCTTAGCAACAGACCGACACCAACCGCAGTCGCCTGCGGGCTGTCGTTGAGTGAGGACACCGTTTTTAGTGAAGCAAGTTTTTTGTCCGCGTCGAAAAACAAAATGAATCTGAATTTAGAGCAACGTTATTCCGTGAAGTTTTGTGCGAAACTCGGGAAGACGGCAACAGAGACCCTCGATATGATCAAGCAGGCTTATGGGGACACTGCCTTAAGCCGTTCCATAGTATTTGAGTGGCACAAGTTGTTTAAAGAGGGTATGGAGCTCGTTGAAGACGACCATCGCTCCGGACGGCCGTCGACGGCAAGAACCGACACGAATGTGGACAGAGTGAGGACACTGCTGAACACAGACCGACGCTTAACCAGTTAGGAAATTGCAGACCAGTTGGGTCTGTCTGCATACAACGTCCAACGCATTATTTCACAGGATTTGGCCATGCGCAAGGTGTGCGCCAATTTGGTGCCGAAAATTCTGCAATGGCGCGCTCGTCGTCAGACAGCTCCTGGCCAAATACGGCGTTGGCACGTTGCCGCACCCGCCCTATTCTCCCGATCTGGCACCACCAAACTTCTTCTTCTTCCCCCTGATGAAAAGACAGCTCAAGGGACGACGTTTTGACTCGATAGAGGCCGTTCAAGAGGCTTCGACGAGGGTCATCAACGGCATCCCCAAAGAAAATTCCCAGCGGGCGTCCGGGGAATGGGAGCAACGTTATACTAAGTGTGTAGCAGCTCAAGGAGCATACTTTGAAGATTATTTAGTCGATGTAAGTATATCGTCAATAAAATTCTTGTAAAAAAATCAGCCCTACCACTTTTGGGTGCGACCCTGTAGGTCGTAAATCTCCTCAAAATTGGTGTGGACGAAACCGATACTTTGGCCAAACGTTGAGTGCTAAGCAGCCGCAAACTTTTTCAAGGCACAGAAATCATTCAATTAAGAAACTGCTGGCATGAACGACATTTTATTAATCCCTTTAATCATCTAATTGACTATCGCTTGATAAAGATCATCATTTTAATTATTTTAGAGAATCACAAAATGTTCAGACTATTTCACTAAATCGAAAATCAATTAGGATTTTTCCCAAAGTTGCGCGTCGATTGAAACATTTTTCAACCCTTGGGGTAAAATTATTCTTTTCCCACAGTAAAAGTAGCTTCAGTGAGTATAGAACATCAATATATCACAAAAAGGATATCAAAACGGGATCATTAAGGAAGGAAAATCAAAATTACACCCTAAGGGACCTTCGATAAAAGAAGGCATGTCATGCAACAAACGCTTGGCTAATCAACCAAGATAAGTTGTCATTCCGAAATTCCTCCAAGAAACGAGAGAATATTATGTCTCGGAGAACACTTAATGGGCTCAGCAGGAGAGAAAAAAATACGACAGCGAAGGAGATGCGCATAAAGTACGATAGGGATAAAAGAACGAACTAAAAATCCGATCCCTATTTTTCGAGACTTGTTAGCCGAACTGTATGCTGGGAGAGGCCGCAAGCTTTGCGAATCTCGCGGTTTATTGCCTCCGCTGAACATGCATTCATTATCCGCCATTCGACTGGAGGCCATTAGCCGCCGAGTGAAAGGGGTCGCCCCGGGGGATGGTGCCCCCCTTGTCACCAAAGGGAGTCCCCTCCCTGTATCCGACTCCCCTCTCTTGCGACAAACACCGGGCGCTCGGGTGTAACGGCTGGTCGCTAACGGGCTTCGGATGTAAGAGTACGTGCCTCGGTGGCACGCCCCTGCTTATCTAAATATCAGAAATCAATGGATATGGGCGCGCACCCGATATCATCCCGGCCGGGGTTGAAAGAAACGGGCACCGGGAGAACGACATCACGTCTTAATGCGAACGGTCCCATTTGTCGGGAGTCGGGGTATGATTCAAACGTGGGGTCACAAAATTTTATCAAGCCGATCCCAAGGTTGGTGTAGCCAATTGTTGAGACGATTAAGACGAGGAAGTGACGTCATAAAAAAAGTAAGCACCTACTCGGGCCAGGAGTATATCGTATGATGGGACAGAATTAAGCTCTTCGAAAACTCTAATGTTTCCAGGAGAATGCTTTTTTTTTAATTGGCAAATCATGATGTAACTGGTATTCAGAGGAAATATTTCTTCAAAGTTTACTACAATCTCAATCGTAAACCGAATATACCTAAGCTTTAATGTATTTCAACCCTACGGCATTATACTAAGTGCGATTCATTCACTGAATTACTGATCAGTTTAAAAGTTTACAATAGTTTCCCAATCATCTTAATTTTTGTTTACATTGCTCATTTCAAACTACTTCACCCAATGAAATAAAATAAATTATATGATTCGCAAGGATGCTAATATTATTTCAAATTTTTTAATTCATATACATTTTAGCTTTATTTCAAAGAAACAATATCAATGAAGAGTTTGACAATTCACGATTCAATTTGTAATTCCGTTACTTATAAAATAGCATTAGGTTTTTATGTTTATCGCAAAGCTTTAAAAAAAATGAAACTAGGTTATACAGAATATGTTTCTACGACGAATCAAACAGTAAGACCTTTGCTAGTCACATTAATTTCATGCAGTTACGTATTATTCGAGGTGCGAACATAGCCCTAGACAAATAGTAATGCCGAAGGGAATCGAGACAGAGGTCTACATATGTTAAAAATGAATTTTTTTGTTCGTTATTAGTAATAGCTGGGGTGAGACAAATATTTCCCTTTGATTATGGGAATGCAACTGCATAGTGGATCAGAGTTATCTACCTGTATTTTACATTCTTAACCATCATGAATTACATGAAATTTCAAATGCTTCAAATCCATCAAATGTGATAGAGTGCAATAATAATCAAATTAAACTATTTGATGAGTTTTTAGATTAAAGTGGCTCAAATTCAAAAATATGTGCTAAATACCTAGTTAGAAAATTTTGTGAAATGTGAATGGATGTATTTTAAAAGCTACCCTTAAATAACTGATTACATGAATGCATTAAAATAATCTTAATTTTTCAATAAATTTTCAAGAAAATTTGCGGTGATTTGAAATGAATTAATAAACGCTGTTTTCACGAAAACGGTTTTATATGTCGGTTACGTTGTACAGAAACGTTCTTAATTTAAATCAATTTTTTAACAATACTATATATATTTTTTTATAATTATCGTTTCCTAACGTTCTATATTTTTTAAAGCAGTATAAATAATTCTGGAAAGAATTTTAAATAACGGAAAAGATTACGATCAGTGATTTTAATCAAAACGGGAAATTAGAAATTGAGCACCTGAAATTCACATAACAACCCATAACAGTATTTTTTATGATCCGAAAAGCAAAATACTTATAAGAGACAACTATCTAATACTCTTCGTTACCGATTTTCATTACCTTAGGCTCTTCATCAAAATTGGCATATATTCATAAAAGTGCTCTATTAATAGGAAAAGTCTTGGATGAAATTTTTACATAAAATATCTTTTGTGTCAAAAAATACAATATGTTTAAATAAAACTGCTGTAGATAAAATTTCATTCTTCAATGATAACTTATCTTGAAAAGAAATTTATCAAGAGCACCCCGTTATGATCAGAGAAACATTCATACTTCAGTGTAAGGAAATCTTGAAAAATTGGGAAGCTGAAAAGAAACGAAATATAATGATAGTGTATTGCTCCTTTAAAATTCTTATCAAAAAATCCTAATCGATGCCTTAAAATCAAATTAATCCTTGCCAAAGGTACCGTAAATTCTCAGCTACTTGTTTTCCTCAACAAACGAGACTGTGACTGGTGAATTGCAAAATACCACATTAAAGTACATTCAGATAAAATTATGATGTGCGTTGTCACATTATAATTTCATTCAAATGCAAAATTGCATCTAAAAAGGCAATCCAAGTTTCATCCCATATTCCACTTTACACACTTTCATCTAATATACCATTGAGTATCGATAGAAATGAGCTCTTACGGCTAGTAATATAAGTAATAATGAGCTCACTTCGACTTGTGTTGTAGTGACGATTACCCTTCAGTACGCTGAAGAGGGCTACTTCGTGGCCGAAATACGCGTATTCGTATTCACCTTTCTTATCCTCTCCTTTTTTACCTTTTACCCCTTCTTGACTTGTGGCGCTAGCCAACTAATTTCATTTTTACTTTGTTTAGAAAGGTAAACTGTTTACGGCTATTGGAGTTTCACATTTGTTATATACCATTGAGAATGGGAAATATTAATCGAACCTGTACGATTCAATTTGTGGTATTCCTTACTTGCTGATATGTAAGTACTCCTTCCACACGGCTTTTATGCGTTCATTTATAGATGGTTGTATTTAGAGCTACACTAGAATGACGAGATTTATCAATATAAAATTTGGGTAAATATTTCATTGAATAATTCGACTTAGTCACACAAACATAAGTGTCAAGATTTTTTCTTGATACCTTTTGGAAGAGTTTAAGTGGTGAAATTTTCATCTGACGCGATGGAGCGACTTCGTATATTTTATCCTCAATATGTTTTACAAAGAGTTTACAAAGAGTTTACAAAGTGCCTTCATCCAGAGGCAGCGGAAAGGAACAATTTAGTTACGGATGATTAGTAGTAATTTGCATATTTGTGAACCCTTCTGAAAATTTTCAACGAATTAGTAATACCATCAAATAAATATTAAGTCCTTTACGGCAGAAGTTATTTGTAAAATAAAAAAAAGTTTAGTCGTGTTACCTTTCAACAGAGAGTAATCAAAGGATAAGGAAAATCCTTTAGAATCCATTATTTTCCTTTTTTATGATTAAAGGTGTATATCTACTGCGTCTCAAGTGCATTTCTTACCCGTCAAGAACATTGAAAAACATCAAATGGTTACCTAGGAATTATCGACTGGAGGTGCAGTGCATTTGACCATCGCGAGTCACGCAGGCGGCGAATGCAATTTAAGGTATATACGAGAACCTTAGCAGCGGTGTAATACGTGCCCACCGTGAAATGCATATCGAGATTAATAGTGCTCCGCCAATGTCGGGCCTCGTGCAATATCCTCATCATTCTCGCCCTCATATCAACTAACATTGCCTTGACACGCATCGCCGCGCTAGTGGGTCCTCTGTATACTATGTGAGTATCGTCGGAACGGCTCGCGTTATTTCCATGTACTGCTATACTTTGGTACCAACTCACGCGAAATAAGAAATTTTTTAAGTCAACGAGACACAATGAAAAGACTCAAAATTTCTAACCTCTAATATTAATGACATTATGCAATTAAAATAACACTACTTAGGTAGCTCAGACCACAAAGATAAAATAAGGGAGACAGATTCCATTACAAATAGATAAAAATACTCATTCTTTCCCCGAACAATCTGAAACTATAATTGGGAGAAACCGAATTCATTTTAGAAATATAAAAATATTTAATTTACAAGTTGGAACAAACTTAAACATTGCAAATATATTAGCTATATATGTTTGTAGGTGCGCGTGTATGTTAGTTGGTAGTTTGTGTATTTGCATGCTTTTGGGATGAAAGGGTTTTTGCATGAATGTATACCATGTTTTGTTTGTGGAATGTATAAATTTGTAGCTTTTGCATGCGGTTTTTTTTTCTTAATTACGGGTTGTGCCCTGGCACCCCACGTCACACGCCCTTGCGGTGGCTGTCGGGGTATTAAGTACATGTAGATGTAGCAATCACCATCCAGGAAACTAAGGAAACGAATTTCTGAGTTAAAGGTAACACAAACACCATTTTTTTTATTCCTTACGTCCATAAGTTTTCCTTTCAATGCAATTTCTATGACGTTATTTTGTATTGCCGAGTCCTAAGATGTTTAACTTCAATAATAATTGATTCAATTTACTGAGTGTCCAACCTTTACAGGTGGATCTTTGATGAATTTAGCGGATAATGAATTCACTCATAGTTGTGTGGGGTGACTAATTGAGATTGATTCGTGTTAACTTCCACCATATTGTCGACGACAACCCCGTAGGAGGCCACCGCACAACAGTCAGGCACATTTGCACCACTCAGAATTAAACTTCACATGAACTTCCTTTTGCCCGGTTCCTAACTTTCCATCGATGTGGTATTGTTTGCCCTAACCAGAGAATTATCACCCTGCTCGCCGGTACATCTCAACGGGTCACCAGAGGACGCGAGCGCATTCGCCAGGTCAGTCCATGGGGAAGGGAAAACGAGAGGATTTCGCTACCTTCCAATCTCTTCGCCGTGTGCCCTGAGCACCTGTCGTTCCTTCGAGAGGGATTCTGAAGCATCCTCACCTCACCTCCCCCCCCCCGCCTACAATGCTTTTCCCTCATCGCAAATAACCTTCCTTGCGCCTCATCCCAAAGGCGCCACCGACTCGCACCAACCATTACGCCATCTCACCTCCATCCCCCCTGACTGGAGTGACTCTCCTCTCGTCTCCTCCTTCCACTCCATCAGCCACCCCTTCCCTCTCCTTTTACCTCCCCACCTGCTCTCCCACACACAGCCAGCCCTGAGGAATCCTCCGACTTACCTCCACAACACTCCGAAGGAGGTGAGATGGAATAGGTCGCCAGGAAGAGAGGAGCAACTCCCGGGGAGAAAATTGTCTTTCACTGGTAGGGTAGCGCGCCCTTGGAGAGGTGGTGGGATGTGTGGCGGGAATAGGTATTCCCCGAATAAGGGAGACGGAGGAGACTACTCCTCACCCTGGGGAGACTGGCGGATAACACGGTTCCGTGTCGGAGTGGCGTTTATCATGGCCGCGTGAGGTTTCCGGTCGTAATGACTTTGCAAAGGTGTGTTGTACAGTGTTTATTAGACTCGAAAGTTACTGGAAATTACAGGAAATTCTGAAGGAAGATGTTTTATTCATCTATTCTTAAAGTACAAAGAAGAAGGTCAAAGTGACATATGCATTATTTATCCGGCAAAAGATTACACTTCTAAGGTAACTATAAGTAACGAATTCTTTTACAAGCTAATAAATATCTTGGATATAATTAGGGATGCAGATTATTTTTATTATTGCAAATTGTTACGTTAAAGCTCTAACTTTAGCAAATAAACGTTTCCTACGGAACGAACAAGCTATAAGTTTATTATTTATTCCTTTCTACTTACGTATTTATACGACACAAGGTGCACAATGCCAGAAGGAGGGTCGATTTTGCATTAATTTGTACGTGGTTCAAACTATGATATACTATTAGTTAAAATCAACACTATTATTGAAATTTTAACTCTATATTATTAGAAACCTCTGATTCATATTTTTATCAAAAATAGATTATCTATTACGTGTCTGTTTGTTCATTGCCATGACACATGCTTAAATATTTCAAAAATTAATTCGCAAGTGACTTCTAGGGTTAGACAAATTTCCATTTGCCGACTTTTTGGCCGTCTTTGTTCTACAATATAACAATACACCAAACTTTATTGAGTCTCGAAAGGAAACCACTTTATGTTAAAAAATGGGATGGAGAGGGTAAAATGGGCAGAAAGAAAATGAGGAAGTTCTGGGCACTGTTTGGGAGGAAATAGGATTGTAGGAGAAATCCAAATATGGCAGGAAAGATGGTTGCAGGGAGTTTCGATTGACGATGGGGTGTTGAATATTACGATAAAAGGGAGGATAGGGTATTAGGCAGCCAAGGTAGGGATGTGAATAGGATGGGGAGAATGGAGGGAGGAGGGAAGTAGGAGGAGTCGAAGAACAGTTTAATTTTAGTTCAGGGTGTCTAGTTGTGGCTTGTTAGCCGAGGCTGAGAAGTGAGTCGTATTATTTCTGTGTCTATCCAAAACCTATATTAAACGTTTGACTAACGCAAAATAATGTGATTTATGTTGGAGAATAAAAAAATTGTATCTGGGATAAAACATTTCCAAATAAATTGCAGAAAAGTCGAAACTAAGTGGCTGGGTTTTATCACTAAAATATAGACCAAAAATATGCTTTTAAGCATCCCAGAATGTAAAATATATTTGAGGTTAGTATTTTAAATACGGAAATGTTTCCGATATTGTCAAAACACACATAATATAAATTGTATTGTAAATAGTATCTGTAAAAAATATAATATATAAATTACATTAAAAAAACCATAAGCACGGTAATCAACCCGAAGATCGGTTTAGTTTGATGGTAGAGATCACCCAGTACTAAGCCCTATACGGCGTGTGAAAGTTCACACATCAGGGTAGGGGGGCCAGTTCCTTTCCTTGTGCCGGTTATGGTTTCCCCGGAAGACCTGGCACCCGAAAAATCACTTTAGCTTGGGTGGAGCTGCAGGTGCCCAGAGTGCATTGCCCGGGAATCGAACCCGGGACCCTCTGGTCAGCAGTCCAACGCTCTGCCCCCTGGAATACCGTGACCCAATAAACTACATTATATATATATATATATATATATATATATATATATATATATATATATATATATATATATATATATATATATATATAACACTTTTTGAAACTCTCACGGACGTGAATAATGACGTATAACACTTAGCACTAGGGGACACTAAGAAAAACACAGAAACTCACTTACTTTCGAATTTTCGGTGGTCGCAGCCACCTTCATCAAGGAAGAGAGGGATAAAACTGAAGGGAATACGAGGGCTAAAGCGATAGATTGAAGGGTAAGGTGGGGAAAGATTTCGGAAGGGAAGTGTTTGGAAGGATAGCGTTAGAAGGGTGGGGGAAATGTAGACGGTGATGGGGGTGGAAGGGGGATGAAAATACGTTTTCAGCAGGGTAATTAATGCATCATATAGATTCCTGGCCAATTCCAGGACTCCAAGGCCCAGATGAAGGATTGCTCTAATGTTTTGAGTTTCAGTGGAGGACCAGAGGGTGGGAGGGATGCTAAGATGAATACATTATTGAATTCATCAAAGGTAGTGCTGTGTTCGGAGGGGTGTTTGGGGATATGGAGCAGATCAATTAGGGAAGAATTCTTGCATGAACTCCGGTGGTTTTTAATTCTAATACTAAGGGGTGTGGTACACTGCCCAGCATAACAGCTCCCCGTCACCGTCTACATTTCCCCCACCCTTCTAACGCTGCCCTTCCAAACACTTCCCTCTTCCCTGTATATATACTTTAATGAAATTCTTTTTCATCAATTTTATAATATCCTAAATTTTGATAGTTTCTTTTGCGTTCCATTGGTACAAGAGAATTCTTTTGCACTCAAAGATATTTTTCTCGGAAAAATTGCGATGTTGAAATATGAAACATTTGTGAGGTTTTCCTTTAAAATTAATATTATATGAAATTCCCTTTTGCGGCACGGAATATTTTTCTCAAAGCGGTTTTTTATTTTAATACCAAAGAAAAGGGCAGTACACAAAACATTTAAAAGTTCCATCACTAGGTCCTACTACAAGATTTTCTTAGAGCCCCTTGAATAGTCTCATCCTCATATTTTTCTACCGTTTATTCTCGAATACGTAACTTTGAAATATTTTTTTTATATATTTTCTCTCCATACGATTGGTGATGAAGAAAATAAGTAGAAATTATTTTTTTTAATGATTTCAATTACAAACCCAACTCGTTGTTAAACCTGCAATTAAAAACCGCTGATAACTGGGTATTATCATATTTTATTAGTAAAAGCCGAATAAAGTTTCTTGGAAATTCAGTTGCAATTAACTTAGTTCTCAGATTTCCCGTTCTGTCAAAATGGTATTAAGTAAATCCAGTACAGCATGTGGGTCGACCATCCAAAGTTCAATGGATAATCAAACAGGAAGTTTTACTTAAAAGAAGAGGCGGGAGTGAGGGGAAAGGTTTAAACTAAGCAAGATGATAATAACTTGGCGAAAGAGAGGATCGATGTTTATTCTAGTGTGCCGTCATTCCCCGGAAAGGTATGGTTTGAATCTCGTTGGATGTATTCCGATTCTTGCTCGAGTTCATAATGTATCTGCTTCGAGCACGACTCTTCATTTGGTGCATGGCATGACAACTAGGAGCGCAATATCCGCGCCGAATCGCTGCCCACACTTGACCCCTCTCAAATGAACTATCTCCATTTCATATCATATCCTTCTCGAGTAACTGAACAGATCGATCGATTCCATTGCGACTAAAAAACCATCGAATCAGGCAAGTGAAGAGGTTTGAAGAAATATTGAGATTAGAAATTTGTTTGAAATCAAGGAATTTCAGTTTGAGTTTTTCTGCACAAAGCACTGAGGCAATGTAGAATCTGCTGTAAAAATATTTCATAGCTACAGCTGGGGCGTGGGTTAGTAATAAATTAAAGCTTAAATGAAATTGATTTGTGAATTAGTTTTTGAAAAGTCCGATATAAATTATGTATGAGTACGGAAGAGTTTAGCTAATATACGAGTAATCCCAGAGGTACCCGGCCCAACAAAGAAAAAAAAAATTTAGAAAGATGCGTATTTAATTTTCAACATAATCTTCTCTCATCTCTATATGCTTTTCCCAGCGATGCTCGATAAGTTCGATACCGTTTTTATAATAAGAACTGTCTTGCTCGTCAAAATAGCCATTAACTGCCGACATCACTTCTTCAAGGTTGGAAAATCTTTGACCATCGAGCCTTTATTTCAAGTTTGCGAACAGAAAATAATCCGATGGAGCTCAATCTAGCAAATAGGGTGCATGAGGTAGCTATTCAAACTTAGATTAATGGATTTTGGCCATTGCAATAACCAATTTGTGAGCTGCTGCATTGTCTTGATGGGACAACTCTATTCTCTTATCCAAATGCGGCCGATTTTGCTTGATTTTTTCACTCCAACGTTGCGATAAGTTCGCATAATACTCGCCGTTTATGGTTTTTCCTTTTTCAAGATAGTCAATGAAAATCATCGCACGCGCATCCCAAAACAACCGACGCCATGACCTTGCCTGCAGATGAAACAGTCTTCGCCATCTTTGGAGCCGGTTCTTTTTTTTAATCAATTTTTTTGATTGGTTTTTTGTCTCGGGTGTGAAGTAATGGACTCACGTTTCACCCAAGGTTATAAAATGGCGCAAAAATTCTGCTTTGTTGCTGTGAAACTTTTCTAAATAATTAATTGAAACATCTTCACGATGCTGGTGTCGCTCGAGTGTGAGAAAACGCGGCACTCATCTTGCATACAGCTTTCTCATGTCCAAATTTTCCATTAATATGCGGTGAACCGGACTTTTTGAAATACCTACTACGTCTGTTAGCTCGCGCACATTCAATCGACGACCATCCATTATCACTTTGTGGTTTTTCTTCACCATTTCTGTAATTGTCACCTCATTTGGTTGACCAATAATATGTTCGTGTTGACAGCTCGTACGGCCTTTTTTAAACTCTGCTACCCAATATTTTACTGTTGTAAACGAAGGAGCAGACACACAGAGTAGACTCCAGTTCCGCTTTTATATATTGGTTGGGATAAGAACTTTCAGATAAAAGTATTGTATCACATATCGATGACGAATTTCCTCCATTTTCACAAATTCACTGAAAACGTTCACTATTGATGGCTGCCGAACAAATACTAAACAACGTGGCGTCTTCAAACTTGAAACATATACTTCATAGATTGCGTACTTTCTAATGCAGTGATATTCTAGAAACAACTATCGCCATCTCTAGGTTAGGCCGGTTACTTATGGGACCACACTCGTAGTGCTCTACTAATCGGTGGAAACCTTCCCAATTGCATCACGCTAATAATTTTAAGATAGAAAATTTGTGAATATGTAAATCCTGTCTTCAAAAATATGAAATGTAGAGAGTAAAATTATGCATTTAATTATAGCCTTCAAATTTTTCGAGTATTATGGTATTCTCTGAAATAATGATCATAACCGTGGAATATTAAGCCTATTTTAGTCTTAGTATGTACCTCTTACCATATTTGACAGTTTCACTTACTTAATTTTAAATTATATTATCTTTCTAATACATCTCGACCATTACTGTACCGACTTAAAAAATTGATACATTTATTGAAACGTGTTAAATTATATTAAGTGTTATAAATGCCATAAATGAAGAATAAATAGTAAACATAAAATAATTTTGTAAAATAACGGTTGTATCTTAAAACATTGTGCCTTCCAGTAGCATTTCCTTCACAAATAGCACTGTCTGGTAATAAGAGGTATGAAAATATAAACAAACTAAAACAAAAAAAAAGATTCACGGTGCAAATAGAATAACAAATGAGTACTTCTTTCAAATGGTATTTCCAAAGTAGTTAAAATATATCGTAACAATGAGGATTAATATACATCGGAGGAGTATTATTTCTTACTTATAAAACATAGTTTGGCCAACAGAAAGCGTTTGGTGAAGTAAAATTTTTAAAATATTCAACAGAGAAATTGAGGGGTTCTTTTTGGTGCGCACATTTTTTAAAAAAAAGGCAAATTATATGTATTTCCAAAATATAATAACATTAGGTAACTATTAATGGATTGACACAATAATACCTGTATATCTCTCAGTCAATATTGATAACATTCAAATATTGAAATATTTAATAACACCCTCTTCCGGAGAAGGTAGTTTAAAAAAAATGGTTGGTTAATTATGGGATGATACATTTATACTAATTTATTCCCTCCTGCCATTGAAATATATTATCACAATGAATAAACGCGCTTTGCAGCTTCCACATGAATATTTATTTGGCACACCCATGGTTTCGTTGCAAGGCAACATATTCAGGTGACAAGTGGCAACAGATAATAAGTGTGTATGTGTGCGTGCGTATATATATATATATATATATATATATATATATATATATATATATACATATGCATATCTTATCACTGGAGGGCAGAAAGGGTGTAAGGGTAGATAGGGAATGACAAGGTAGCGGTAAGGGAGGGGAAGGGGGGGGGGACGTGGAAGTGAGATGAGGAGGCGTGTTAGCGGGGGGCGTTATGTAACGGGTGTGGCAGAGGGTGGGAATTGGGAAGGATCCGGGGATGACTAAGTTGGATATGCCCAAGGACGAGAGAGAGGGGGAAGGGTTGTGGTGAGGGCCGTACTTTAACTGCTGTGTCGATCAGTGGGTGGGAAATGAGGAGTATCAGGGGTGGAAAACGAAAGGTGCAGGAGGGGAGAACGAGAGAGATACAAATGGCTATCAATTCTAGGGTTGGATTTCAAATGGCTTACAATTATCACCTTCGTACATTTTTGCGCAGATGCCCATTTTCATTTAAGTGTTTCTATCATTATTGCCTTCATAGATCTCCTCATATCATATTCATCCAAGATATTCTTGGTTTTTCGCTTCTTCTTAAACCATTCATTCTTTATTCGAATGCCATACGTAGTCGATTCTTAATTATTCACTCACCATATTCAAATGAGTATATGCTTTCTTAAATGCTTATTCCCTGTCAAATCAAAATAATTTCACTAGCCACTAATTCTTCACCTTTCGTCATCTTTTTTTCCAAGAAAAAATCCTCGAGTACCCCATGCAGTCGTGATTTATATTTATCCTGCTACCCTTACATTTCACTTCAATAAAAAATCTCTTTCACTGTAAGGATGACCCGTATAGTTATTGCGATTTTTTCTGTCAAAGACAAACTCAATTTTTTGTATGCATGTTCTAACAATGATTTATCGTTACGCCTTTAATCCCTTCCGCTACACTACAGTCACTAAATATTATCCTATTCTGCAAAATAATTCTGCCAATTTTCACATCGTTTGCTCATTGTCCAATTGAAATTCTCATCTTTGTCATAGACGATTATTTGCGCTATACTCTTTACTTATATACGTTTACTGATAGACTCTCCCTTGATTTCACATAATTTACTGCAGTCTCGAAAACTAAACTATTCATGGATCTGTAGATATGCGAGAGTTTCAACCGTCAAACGTATTATCCACCTTTAGAATGGAGGGTGGACTGACGTGTTTACCCTCAGCACTCATACACTCCATTATGCATCAGTTCATATCACAGATTAGGCCATGCGTGCTTTGAGCAGTCATAGTTACGCACACAAAACCCTGATTAACACAATTTATCTAAGCGCCCATACAATCTTTCACTCGTCGAGCCAATGTTGCAAGTCTTTTTAATGGTATTAAATGACTTTGCATTAACCTCAAATTATATCAATAAATTTCCTTAATTGTCCTCTATTAGCTAGCCATTAGTGTTTCTTAAATGAAAATAATTGCATCCATCTCCCACACATCCTTGTCTATTGCACGTGATTCTCTAAGTACAAATAAAATGAGTATATCTCCGATCAGTTAGGCACAATTGAATCCCCACGAATTTTGAATCATTTCCATCAACATTTTAGGCAACATATTCCTCCTTATATTCAAAATGCTAATCGTTCAGGAGCCTTTAATACAAAAGCGACAGTATTTTCAAAACGAATCTATTAGTTCAATGCGATGGCTACGGAATAATAAAGTTACTGTCACTAATATTTTTTACGAAAGTTTGACATTAGGATGGACACAGAATTTAAGATTATGGTTTAAAAGTTATTGATTTAAATTCGTGATTAGATTTATCTGTTTATGTTTGTCAACATTTTTTTGTAAAGATAACTGATTTAAGGCTGGTATTTGTCCCCAAGGGCTTAGTTGGAAATATAAAATGTGGGAAAAGTGGACACAGCAAATAATAGAAGCCTTTGAAACATGGTGCTGGAGGTTAAATGAATAAAAATTAATGGACAGACAACGTAAGAAACGAGGAAGTACATGGAAGAGGAAAGGACCATATGGAGAACTCTACGACAAAGAAGAAGAAATAATTGGATTGGACACACATTGGGGCAAAATGGATTGATTAGGAATATAATTGAAGGAAAAATAGAAGGGAAGATTCCACGAGGGAGACCGAGAGGCATATACAGGGTTCGTCCGGAAAATAAGTGTACTGACTACTGATTTTTTCCCGCCGCTCCAGGCGCACCCAGCACCGCTCTGACGGGCTGCGATTGGAGGGGGGTATGTTGGCAAGCGACGCTGAAAAAGACAGTCGGCTCTGAGCTGTGGTGTAGTGAGGAGCTCTGTTAACGCGAACCTCCACGCTCGACCCACGTCACGGAACGCGATGCCGAAGTTTTTGGAGCAGCGTTATTCCATCAAATTTGCGGTAAAGCTTTTGGTTAATATATATATATATATATATATATATATATATATATATATGTGTATATATATATATATATATATATATATATATATATATATATATATATATATATATATATATATGTGTGTGGGTCGCGGGAGTCCAGTGGGTAGAGCGTTGGACTGCTGACCGGAGGGTCCCAGGTCTTCCTGGGAAACCATAACCGGCACAAGAAAAGGAACTGGCCCCCCTACCCTGATGTGTGAATTTTCACACGCCGTATAGGGCTTAGTATTGGGTGATCTCTACCATCACCTACTAAACCGACCTTCGGGTTGATTACTGTGTTTATGGTTATATATATATATATATATATATATATATATATATATATATATATATAACCATAAATACAGTAATTAACCCGAAGGTCGGTTTAGTAGGTATATATATATATATATATATATATATATATATATATATATATATATATATATATAAAACCATAAATACAGTAATTAACCCGAAGGTCGGTTTAGTAGGTATATATATATATATATATATATATATATATATATATATATATATATATATATATATATATATATATATATATATATATTACCCATATCTTTTGTCTATTTTGACCATTTCTATATTTAAAAATTGTCGTGCAACTTTTAAAGATAGAAATAATGTCAGCATCAATTATTTTGAGACTTTCGCCATTTTGAATAGCAGTACTAATTAATGGTACTTCAACGGCCGATGAGTCCAAAATAGCCCAAAAATATGTTCGTCAAGAGAAAGATATTCGTTACCTTATTTATGAATGAAAGCTAATTAAAATCAATATATCTCACCTACCTATTTTAGCATCCTATAGCTCTATTTTTAAATAATACTGAATATACCATTAAACTATCTTAATTGAGAATTGCTGTCGCACCATTTCAGTTAGTATGTGTTAAGAGTTTTGAAATACTTCTCCAAAGTCACATTAATGAAGTAACTCGAAACCAAGTCGTTATCACAACTGCAGGTGAAAGGATGCACAACGAGCCGTCGGAGACTGAGTGAGGAAGACGTAATTATCTTTGTTCAACGGCCGATTGAGGAATGGACAAGGAGTGAGTTCGACCAAATTAAATGCCATGCGAAGAAGAGCCAATTTCCATTCCCGTGGCGCTAGAGACCCGGGGAGATCGTTGGGGAGATGGCCGGGGAGTTGGCGGGGGAGGAGGGGATTAACCTGTGGGGACCGGGGAAAGTGCGAAGGAAGGTAGGTTGGGGAGGAGTTCCTCGAAGTTTGGTTTCTGGCCACCCCTGATATATGCCCCTTCAATATCACACACTCCGCCGAACAAACATCTCTGGCACAGCTGAGGTATCTCTGCGAGTGTTTGATAGATTAAGACGGTGAGGAGTGCGATGAACAGAGTGAGAAAGAGGAAAATTGGTGTGGGGACAACTGCGATCTCCAAAGTAATAGGGAGGACGAAGTGAAGAAGGGGGACTGGGCGGGCGTAAATAAGAACGGAGAAAATCATAATACCTTTAAACGAGAAACTACACGATGGATGTTAATTAGGAAGTTTTATTATTTATTTTATAAACCACAAGTATGAGTAATACTATCATCACGATTATGGGTAAGCAAACCAAGAAAGGGCTCGTACCAACTCCAATGGCTAAAATACTCTACCAGTGTGGGGATGTCTTCCGGGATGCCGTTGGAATTAAGGCGTCTAATGATCTCCACCGATTCCTCTATGGGGATGTTGGTGAACAGTGAAACAACATCGAAGGTCACCAATAACTCATTGCTGTCAAGTGTGATCTTTTTCAGGATGTCGATGAAATGTCCGGAGTTTTTCACGAATGACGATGTTTTTTCCGACGTAGAACTGTGGAGATTGGGCCAGGTATTTCGCCAGTCCGTATGTTGGAGCATCGATCTGGCTGACTATAGGTCGGAGTGGTATTCCCTCCTTATGTATTTTTGGCAGTCCGTATAATCTCGGTGGTTTTGTAGCTGAAGAAAATAGCCCACGTTGTTCTTCCCCCGGGATGAGGGATTTCTTCATCAGAGCTCTGGTGTTTCGCTCTATTTTTGCTGTCGGGTAGGTCTTCAGTTTCTTTTGCGTTCCATCTAGGAGAAGTTTCGTAATTTTGCTCCGGTAGTCCTCTTTGTTGATCATCACAGTTGAGTTCCCCTTGTCTATAGGCATTATGAGAATGCTCTCGTTTTCTTGCAGTTTCTTCAGAGCTCGTCTTTCGGCAGTTGTGATATTCACCTCAGGTGGTCTAGCGTTGCGCAGAAAGAGTGCTACTTCTTCCCTTATCTCATCAGCGTCTCCCTCTGAAAGCTTTCGGATGGTCAACTCGATACCAGTTATGATCTTCTCCCTTAGTATCATGGCTGGAGCAATCTCGAACATTGGACCCTTGGATATGACTGCAGTGGTGCGCGTCATCTAAGGTCAGAGCCGTTGGGTTGACAACGGCACGGTCCTTTTCAGGACCATTAAGTGGATGTTGCCTCGAGTTCAGCTTTTAAAATTTCTTGATTTGCGTATCCCGGGTAGACCCATGTGCAGTGCGGGAAGAGTCGCATGTTATCCTCTCTACTGTGTCCAAATCAGAAGCGCTCAGAACCCCACCCAACTCCAGATGAATCGCGAACAATTCTTCTGAACAGAGGTGGAGAGCAAGGCCTGTGTGGTGCACCCGCTCTCGTAGTAATGCCTCAATGGTGTGACGAATAATGCTTTTTGCTGCCTTGGTTCTTAGGTGGTGTTTCACTTCAACACAGGTTGGCAGTGTATTCGTGTCCCTGCAGCGCTGGAGGAAGGCCGAGGAAGACAGGAGTGCTCCTTTCTGCTTCCGCAGCTTCTCCAATATCTTTATCTTCCCTAAGTTCCCTTCCCGGAGAGACGAAGTATATGGCTGCATAGGCTTTCGCGGCGGTGGTTTGAAGGATTCTGCATTCTCGGGTATATATCCTTAAATGTTTTTTTAACTAGGCTTTGGGGATTCAAAGGCTTAATAAAATACGTCAGAGCACACGATATACTCCTCTTTCCATCTTTTCCTCAAAACCCGTATCTCTAGCAATTTTTTCTAACCTCGTCTTTCCCGCCACCCGGTTCTATGATCCCCTTAGCAATACAGATCACCTATCTCCTTTGACACGCCCCCACAATGCGGTCAAAAAAATATATTTTCTCCATTTTCCTCTTCATTGAACTCCATGTGTACTCATTTGGCAGATATACTGGGAGGCTCAGCCTAAAGAAACATATATGATAGAGCAAAAAAGAGGAAGAGAGCGATATGAGGCCGAGAAGGATTTGGTACGATAGCGTGCTTCTAAGGAATGATTTAATTGAAAAGTCTGAAAAATATCACTTTTAGCGTCGACTCCACTTACTCTCCCTTATGTAAAGTCTATAAGCCGCCATGTGTGGATGAAGCGGAAGGGAAGTAAAGAGAACGTACACACTAGGATTCTAGCGAATAACCGTTGGTTATTGGAACAATTTCACTCGTGATCTTAAGATGTACGAAGGTTTAACATAAGCAAAGCATAAGAATGATATAGTTTTGAGAACTTTAATCACTGATTCGGTATCCGTAACTTCATTATCTCACTATACATATGTATGTATATATATATATATACACACACACACACATATATATATATATACATATATATATATACACACACACATATATATATATATATATATATATATATATATATATATATATATATATATATATATATATATATATATATATATATATATACACACAAATATATGTATAAAAGGGAAATGAAACAAAATAAGGCGGTGGGGGTGGATGACATTCCTGTGGAACTGCTGAAATGTTTAGGAAAATGTGGGACGAAGGGGCTATATGGGCTGACTCGTAGTATCCATGAGGAAGGAATCTGGCTGGAAGACTTTGTGAGTTCAGTTTTAGCTCTTACACAGAAAACGTTAAACGCTACATCATGTGAGGAGTACAGGACAATAAGTTTGATATCCCACGTGGCTAAAGTTGTTCTCAGGATCATAAATAAAAAGATAGAGAGTAGGGAAAATGATTACTTAGGGGATGATAAGTCTGGGTTTAGGAAGGGGAGAGGTACGCTTGATGCCATTGCAATAATGAGATTATTCATCGACAGGAATATACAACCCAACCAGGAGGTATTTGCCTGTTTCGTAGATTTCGAAAAAGCGTTTGATAGAGTGAATTGGGAAAACCTAAAGAGTATAATGAAGAAAATAGGAATAGATTGGAGGGAAACAAGGCTAATCCGCAACGTGTACATGTCTCAGACTGCTAAGGTGCGGGTGGGGAACGGGGAGTCCGGATGGGCAGTGTTAGGAAGAGGTGTAAGGCAGGGTTGCCCATTATTACCGTTGCTGTTCAACCTGTATGCAGAGGAAATGATTAAAGAGGCATGGGAAGAACTGGAGGTAGGAATGAAGGTGGGCGAGGAATTCGTAAAATCAGTTAGGTTTGCTGATGACCAAGCTTTTGTTTGTCCGTCAGCCAAGGGGCTGTTGCAAGCATTGCTGAGTGAATTGGAAATTCAGTGCGACAGGTATGGGTTGAGAATCAATATTAATAAAACAAAGGTTATGCGATTTTCTAGAAAGAAAAAGGCTAAGCTAAACATTAAAATAGGAGGGCAAAAACTAGAGCAGGTAGAACAGTTTGCGTATCTCGGTAGTGTTTTGGACCAACACGGTCAAAGTAGTATGGACGTAAGGAGAAGAATTGCGGTGGGCAAAGAGGCTTTTACAAGGAGGAGGTAGATTATGACAGGGAATTTGAGTAAGGATATTATGAAAAGACTCGTAAAAACTTTGATATGGAGCGTATCTATGTACGGTGCGGAAACGTGGTCATTGAAGCAGGAGGATAGACGTAGACTAGAGGCTTTTGAAATGTGGATGTGGAGAAGAATGGAGAAGGTGAAATTGACAGATAAGAAAACAAATGAAGTACTTGGTATAGTGGGCGAAGAGAGGGGTTTGTTGGGCGAAATCCTATGGAGGCAGGAATATTGGATGAAGGGGGTTTTGACCGGCAGTGGGATGTTGAAGACTGTCATAGAGGGGAGAATGTTAGTCAAACGAGGAAAGGGAA
>NW_027286447.1:10000-24975 GCF_022747635.1 Hetaerina americana | reverse complement strand
AGCGGTTGGTCACCACAATTTAAACGGATTCCATATTATTTAAAAATCTACTAAAATAATTAAATTCCAAATAAATCAACACTTTTCTATTTTGGATAATTGAGCAGGAAGGAGGAAATTCACCCTCTCCATAATAAAACACCAGCAAGTGGAAACTAAGCTGCTTGGATGCGAATTAAATATTCAAAAATGTGCTCGAGCGCAACGAATCCATCCTCCTTGGCGCTCAAAAGAAAGGACGCTCATCTACGCCGTGCCATCACCAAACCAACTGGATAGAAATCTTAACATTTAAAAAAAAAACCATTCCTTATTTAGGGGAGCGCGGTGCATGGGTCCCGCATGCCCGCGAAGGCAAGGAGTCGAATGGCGCCGGACACGACGGCGGAGATGAGTCCGAGTTTGATTTATCAATTGATTCAGAACATAGGGGGAGGGGAGGGAGCATCCGGAGCGCCATCTCTAGGGAAGAAAAAATGAAAAGAAAAGGTTTCCGCAGCGCGCGGTCGTCCCAACATGGACGCCCGCGCTCGCCGATTTACGCGCCACCATCGCGATGCACACCAAAGTGCGCGGACGAATGACTGTAATTCTTTTCACTCTCTATCCGAACACGCTTTCTTCTCGGCACAACCCCCGGTCGACCGACCACGGCACCACTCGCGGTCTCCTACCCTCACCGCCATTCGATCGATTCGTTTTTCACTGACACCACCATCACCAGAGCACCACCACCAACTCTTCCGGCCACCGCAAAGCCCCCCTCCCTTTTTTCACCCCCCGCCACCGCCACCACCAGCACCCCCGCGAAAGCGTGCGATGGCCACCGGGGACTCATGCATTCATTCACTTCACTCGGGCGGCGAGAGAGAGCACGGGAGGCCGACGAGCGACCATGCACCCAAAGCGAGACGGCGAGCGAGCGAGTGTCTGCGGGAGAGAGAATGCGAGAGAATGTGCGGTGGGTGGCATGGCCCGTGGATGCGAGGGCGAGGAGTGATTGATTGAACGAGTGATTGAGTGATTGAACGAGCGAGCGAGCAGGAGAGAGAGAGAAAGAATGCCTTTTACCTGGATGTGTAGTTAAGTGGCCAGGGGCGTGCAACCCCTCCGGTTAACACTTGGCTCCGCCGCGAACCTCCGCGTGCGGGCCCGCTCCGGCCCAAAGACTAAGCTTGTTCGCCGAATGAATTGCATCACTCAACACAGATCTCCACGTTCACTGCATGAATGCGTGCGGAGTGCGTTGACGCGCCGGAAGGGTCGTACTTGAAAAGAGGAAAGCCCCCCTTGACTTGAATTGACTTAGATTCCGAGAGTCGTCGAGGTGGAATGAGGAGCCTTTGGCGGCCGGCCGGGAGGTTCCATTGGATCCGCGGTGCCCCCACTCCGGAGGGAGGCGATGCCCATATGGCGGGAGAACCATTCCCAGGGGGAGGAAGGAAGGGGAGCGCCCCCCCCCGCCCCTGGGAAGCCAGCCGGAGGTTGCACGCCACTGATGTAGCATACACTGAATATGGAACCCTAATCTGTCTTATCTTTGCAAATTGTTGTTCGGTAATGGCCCGCTACTCCCAAATAGTTGATATTTATAAACTCATTCAAAATGTAAATGTGTGTATGTCGTTTCCTTGGCTAGCTGTTCTCTTGAGGAATTGGAATGCTGCCTCAAGTGCCGCTGCTGACGCCAATTTGCACCCTCTATCGGCTGAGCATGGACATGCATTTCCAACCCTTCTCTTGTGTGTGTTGTGCCGGTGTTTGCTGTCTCTTAAGTCATGGTTTTATGTCGTATGCAAAGATATATTTTAAATGTTATCGGTATTATTTTACATGTTGTTATACCATGAAAACTTTCGTGTCTTTGTTTTTATATATATATGCATGCGCGTGCGTATGTATATGTATGTACGTGAGTACGTGTACATGCCCATGTACGTGTGTATATATTTTATTTATATAATGTTATATCCAACAGATTTGTATGTTAACTTTTTTCAATTCCCCAGAGGGTAAAGTATTCATTTCACATCTTCTACTAACGATGTTTCTCATGTAAAAAGTTTTATTGAATGAAAAAGTGTATCTTTCAAGCTGAATGCAACATCCTAAACTCTACAGAGTTGTCTTTCAAAACAACCAGGAATTACCCCACATTTCAATGACAGGTTGCTGCTAAGGCTATATAATTTACATGTTACTGTTTACCAACAGAAACAGTTTCTTCATCGAGGCGACAGATAAACAACGTATATACTGTGAAAGAACACTATAAGACAGACGAAGGATATTCTCAAAGTATATGTGCAATTTTCAAAAAGCACACACCGTTTCGTTCTAGCCTGATACTGCTACAGCAAAGACCTAAACATATCTCCCTACGCCTTACCTTACTGTGTAGAATAAGAATACTTGTGAGCGGTAGCAAACTTGCATGAATGTAGTATGGCCAAGTTTTCATCTTTTCCGGAACAAGGTTATATAAACAATGAAAACAACTCTACACGCACCCTTGTCTTTCCCCGCGAACTCACATCCCACAATTCCTCTGCAGAGCACTATTGCAGATGAAGGTGATTGAATGAATGCAACGTAAACGTTTTAGAGAGGCCATCTACAGAGAGAGAGAGAATTTTTGCAAAGGCTAGTTCCCAAAGGAAAGACGAATTTTCTGTATCGCAATAAGGCACGTAAGTCCAAAAAAAAACAGCACGATTTTAGAGAGTAACATTTAGAGCACTGCTTTCCAAACTGAAATAAAAACGTGACCGTTCGCTTCTCCAAACATTTAGAAATTCATTATTTTAAAGCTCTTTTCAATTCTCATGAATTTCTATTTTGTCTAAACTATTTTGGCAGTAAAAATCAATTTTTCGTGAGGCCCCATTGGCCTGCTTCCAGCCGTTGCTCGGCCTCGTGCAGAGGATAGCAATGGAGAGGAGGCAGCAAAGGGGTGCCTGACAGGCGTTGAACCCCTTCAACATCACGCCCTCATCCCTGGATCACCTACCCTCCCCTACCCTGGCTAATCCTAACCTGGCCTTCCGGCAAAATAAGCAGTTTGGGAAACGGCGCAATAGGATACTTGTACCAAAAATGACCGTAAAGCGCATGTTTTTATGTTCATTCCTTAATAATACTCTGTTCTGTTCCCCAGCTTCTTGCCATGATATCAATGTGCCAAGCTGTCATTAAACAAAAATTATTAACATTAGTACTTGAAAAAAATATGGAAATTCGGCTTATGGGGAACATTGTTGACCTGCCAGCTTTGTAAGGATCGTTTGTCTGTAGAACTTTTGAGTTAAGTCGTTTGAGCATGCGCAGAGCAGACAAAGTGTTTTTGTGGAGTGTGTAAATGAGGTCTTTACTGGCGGTATCAGGTTAGAAGAAACAGGCGTTAAACGTGTAAGTATTCCATTACTGCTATCGCATCCATTCCCCTTTAGCCATCAGCTTTGACAAAAAAAGTAGAGAACCCATTAAAAAGGTATTTGATTGAGTCCTCCTGTTAGATATATATATATATATATATATATATATATATATATATATATATATATATATATATATGTATGTATATTTATGGCATCAAATATAGATGTCTTCACCTTGAGTTTCACGCCCCACAAATAAGCAAATCCTTTTTTCCGATCTCTCCAAGAGCATGTAGTAACTCAGTGGTTCTTAACGCGGAAACCGCGACACACTCAAAATCCTTTGAGCTAGTCATTCACATAAAGGGAGAGCCTGGAAAAATTTGCCTGCACTATCTAATATTTGACTATATTTTCAGAACTTTTCCTTCCTGCAGAAGAATGGGGATTTCTCTCCCAACGCCCTGCGCTTCCAAAATGAATGAATGCCGAAATATTTCGAGATATGAACGCTTGACAAAGGTTCACAAACTAAACGAGTCCTTGGCTTTTTTTCCAAATCCATGCGAAAGCATATCGAGAGAAAGAGAGAGATATATATGGTGTTCTTTCAGAGAGAAAATATTAATCGGTGGCCTCCGACCGCTCCAAGTTGAGAACCACTGCGTTGACGGTTGGAAATGACCGGGGCCCTAGGCCCGGCCTCTCGCCCTAGTCCTGCCCGGAATGATGCGAATGGTGCAACGCCTACCACCCCACCACCACCACCACCAGCCTCCGACGACACCATCACCAATTGTTGTTTTTTTCAAAAAAAAGGCCCCAGCTCACTGACTGACTAACTCCGTCGTGTCACTCCCCCCCCTCCCCCTCTCTCACTCACTCCGTCGAGACTACTTGACCACGCCCCACCCCCTCCTACCCCCTCCCAACACCCCCGCCCCCCCCCCCACCCACTCATTCGTCGATGGACAACCGATCTCACCCTTCGGACCAGATACTCGGCATTGCACTATTGCACATCCGTACCAGGACACTTTGGCAAAAAGAGAGAGAATCCATTAATTCGGGAGAAATCACGGTTATAAATAATGAAATTGTGAAACACTATTACAAGAATTAAGCAGAACTTATGATGTTCGTTCTGCCGAGAAAAGAGGGAATGCTTGAGCACTCCTATAACAATATTTCCCTCCTTCACACCAGAGTTTAAAGGAATGAAAACAACACACCCCTCTGCATAAATCACACACTGGAAATGACTCCATCCCTCATATAAATGTCCACACTCACCAAGGCCGGCGAAATCCCCCCCCCCTAACACTCACAATCCCCTCCCCCCCCCCCCGCCCCCAAACACCACCATTACCCACACGTGAACCACGGCGCATGCACGCACACACACACACCCCCTTCACACCCCCTTCACCCCCCTCACACACGCACACCGCCCCCCGCGAATGAATGTCGCCCCGTCGCATCGAAGCAAAAGCGCGCGTCCGTGCGTGCGCGTGGGGCCCCCCGCCGGGAGAGGGGAGAAGAGGGGGGGCGGAAACCGCGGCGGGGGCGAACACCACCCCCGGGACGGGACCACGACGCGGAGCGGGGCGACTCCGCCTTTGACACTCTTCGCCGATGCCGCCGACGCTCCCCCGCCCCGGAAGCAGCGGCGCCCCCCCCCTCTTGCCCTTCCCGGCCACCCGGGGGGGGAGGGGGGGCCGGCCACTCCCCGCCGCCCTCCTCCTCCTCGCGGGACCACGCGAGCGCACGGACGCGCGCTCCCCCTCCCTGCCCCCGGTCCCGTCTTCCCATCACCAGCCCCCAACATCTGCAACAACAGCAACCCCT
Source organism: Hetaerina americana (assembly GCF_022747635.1). Taxonomy (NCBI): domain Eukaryota; kingdom Metazoa; phylum Arthropoda; class Insecta; order Odonata; family Calopterygidae; genus Hetaerina; species Hetaerina americana. The sequence continues at coordinate 19,750 of NW_027286447.1, read as the reverse complement.
CCCTCCCCCCCTTACTCTCACTCTGAATGACGACAAACACCACCACCGGCCCTATTTTCGCCCCCCCCCTTCGCCCCCGCCCCCCCTGCCCCTACTCTAGTCCCACAGCAGCGCCATTAGTACACACGAGTACTTGGAGAGAGAGAGAGAGAAAGAGAGAGAGAGAGAGAGAGAGACTTTAGTTCACACCCTCTGTAGAGTCGTGTGATGGGTGTACTTGGTGAGAAAGATACAATCATGTTTTTTGTAACGAAAAACATAAACGATCACGGAAAGTGAGAGTTCCGACGGCAATATTCCCCTGGCTGGGTTGTCGGCATACCGGAGTTGCCAGCGGGCAGCGGCCCTAGGGGTGATTGGCTCCCTCGGTCAGTCGGGGTCGGCTCTGCGGGCGCCCATTTTTGGCGCCCGGGCGCCCGCACCCACCGCCACTGCCCCCCCCCGCAAGCAGGCACCACACCGGCACCGCCCGCCCCCCACCTGTGAGGGGGGGTGAATATGGGAGGGAGGGTGGGAAATGGGTGGAAACTGAGAGAAGAATGTGCTATACCTCCAGCCTCGTGTCCATCTATGACGATACCTTGAAGTGCTTGAGGGCCGCTATCGGGGACCATGCCATGGTGTGGCTCGAGTCGAGCGCCGTCGTATTCCTGCGCGGGGTTTTCTTCAAGGAATGGAACGAGTGGCTATCATTAGGGCTGAGCGAGTGATCACTTCTGAACCGTGAGGCGTCAGTCGAGATATTCACGAAAATCTCCGTTTAATATTCTTGCCATTTCCTCGAATGCCATCTAACTATTCAGTAAAGTTTCGTGTCAACGAGTGTCCAAGTCACGGGTGGAATTTCGAAGTAGGGAGCTACCAACCCTCGTGCATTCTCGGTGAAAATCACGATTGCGCCGAATTTAAATGAATCGATCGATCAATCAATCACACTCTGGTCGAGAAGCGGTCTCGACATGAAATCGTGATCGCCCAGAGCAGTCATAGAGGACTAACAATGATTAAACATTTATCAAAATACCCGTTCTTGTGAATAGTCCAGAATTAAATATATTGATCTTTTTTACGCTGCCCTTCCTGCTTTGTATTACTGTATTCATATGATAAAAATCGTAAATATTATGCGTAAAAGAATCGGTTTCATCTCCGGTCTTGGAATCCAACATAAACTGCAAATTTTGAACTATTTTAGCGTTCCAATAGCCAAATAAATACCTTTCAGACTGTTATACGATGAAATTCATTACGGTGTATAATTGACGTTGTTCATAAAGCATTAATAATATCAAGGTTTGATCATAAAAAGACACGCTTTACGGCCACTTAATAATTAACTCGCATCTCGCCTTTACTTTCCAAATAAGTACTCATTTATTTAGAGAAATTAACTGCTCGCCCATGGGTACGTGACTAGTCAAACTGATTTGGATATTACCCTGATTTGTCCGAAGTTTGCGATGGCTAAAGAAGGCTAGGCTATGCGACTCGTGGAATTAAGCAGTACTTGGCAAACGCGTAGAGTGACCATTGTTTGCAAATGAAAGATTCGGAAGGGTTCCACGAAAATGTTCAATGATTGAGTACTACAGGGATTGTGTTCGTTCGATCCTTAAGATTATCGCCTACCGCTTAAGATCCGTCGCCTACACGGGGTCACTGATTAGGGTACCGGTCTGCCAACTAGGCGCCCAAAGAGTTCCTTGAAGGAAGTCAGCGCTCAGCACTCTTGAGCGATGCCGGAGGTGTGAGAAACCGGGGGGAGGGTGGGGTGCGGGGGTGGCTGGGAGGGCGGGTGGGTGGCTGTATGGGCGGGGGAGTGGCGGTGGAGTCCCCAGGGAGCCGAGAGGGGGGTTGGGGGAGGCGGAGGGGATTCTACAGTGGTGTTCAGGAGAGGGGGGGGGGGTCAAGTGGGTTTTTTCCCGGAGAGCGAAAACAAAGAGCCGAGAGAGTCGAGATTTGAGTCGGAGGGAGGGCCCGCCGACGGAGGGGCGCGCGCGGGTGGAGAGCTTGGGGTCCTCCTCCTTGCCCCCCGCCCCCTCCCCCTTATCCAGCACCACCCCAACCACACACACGCACCAACACCACCCACCCCCAGCGGGCCCCGCTCTCCTCCGATCGTCGCCCCGTCCGCCAGCACCGAGCGGAGCGTTCCCAAGAGGGGCGGGTGACCCTCGGATGATGCCCCCCCCCCTTGGGTGCGCTCCTTCCCAGGCCGGCCGGGCGAGGCATTGGCGCGAGAGGTAGGGGAATGCGTACGAAACGAGGTGTGCTAAGCGCGACTCGGTGCTTCGTGGGGGCCGCGCCTCAGGGCCCGGGATGGCCCGCGATGGATGGGGTATGGAGCGGGTAGAGATGGGAGGGAGGTGGGTTTGGTGGGCCCTTAGGTTCGAGGGCCTTCGTGCGAGGACCCGTCTCACGTCCATGCCTTTTTTCTCTTGGTTTGGAATTCCGCCCCTAAACCAAAGTCGCCCACTAAAACCTTTGAGCCTTCTCATTTATTAGACTTCAAAACGAGAAGATGTGATGAGAGTGGCATAAACTTCCCGTTCTCTTTGAATTGGGAACTGTATTCTCCCTCCCCCCCAACCCTCCCACCAACTTGCATTCACACACGAAGCAATTAATGTTTCCGTGGCACGAAAAGACTTTGCCGAAGGATTGTCGGGTAGATTTTCTCGAGTTCTCTCCCCGATTCCGGCACTGGAGCACGGAGAGCAACGGAGAGAAAGCCGGGGCCATCTTCGAACCCACTGATTCTGCAAAAGCTCCCTTGGCAACGGAGGAGTTCACTGTTTCGCCACTGTCTCTTCTACCCCGAGGGAGTCGTTGAAATGGCGACAAGAAAAGGGCTGATCTCTCTTACCATATTGCATATTTGACGCCGCCGTGGCTTAGTGTAAGGCTTTTTCAGCTAACATACGCTCACCATTACTGGATAGCTTACAACTGCACAAGACCACTTTGCAAATCCATCACATTCTTCCACAACATTTAAGCATACATATGCTTTTGCTATACGTCAGAGCTGTTATGATTTTGTAAATATGTACATACCACCTTTCATTTTCATATTTATATTGCACAATAATGGTTTAACAGTAGAATATCACTGTAGTATATTATATATAGAAATATGTATATATATATATATGGCTTAGTGACAGCTGAAACATCGTGACTGACATTTGAACCAGAAAAAGTCGCCATGTTTCTGATGACACTCCCATACCGATATATAAATAGATAACAGATTTTACTTATTTTCTTAAGTTACTTTTTTTCTGTAGCAATTATAATTTAGTAATAACCCCATTTTTAGACAAGTATACAAGTACACAGGACTGAAAAAAAGTTGTCTGCTACAATACGAGTGGAAATTAATCTTTCCAATTTATGCATGCTCCATGAGAAGTTGTATCCAAGACTTTCCTGAAATAAATTGCACGAACTGACATGATGACCTTCTATGCTACTTCTCCTGCATTCCAGCCTTAATTTATATGCTCGCGGTAAAATTAAATAGAACACATATGTTACACCTGTCGCCCACTGTGTAGAATCGTCTCCTTGGACATATTTTATATTTTTGGTAGTTGGCGCAATATTCATTTTTACGTGCTTGTCTTTAGTCATTCGAAACGATCACGTGTTACGCTCTGTGTGTCGAACAGTTGCCGCGGTCATCGTCTCACGAGTCCCACACCTCCGAACTCCTGCTGGGAATTCGATCATCCGTGGAGGGCATTCCATCGACTCCATTCGCGAGGTCAGCACCCACGCACGCATGCCACGGGAGGGAGGGACCGCCCTTCCAACTCCTCCCCCAGCCCCCTCCTCATCCGGAATAACTGCTTCCCCCCGCCCCCCCTTGCTCCCCCGACCAATACCGCCCCTGCTCCCCCGCCACGGTGGGTTCGACGATGGCAGGCGACACCCTCTCGCACGCCCCCCTCTTTGCCGCGGCGGCCGCGAGAGGAGAGCGGCCCGTCCCCGGCGGGCCGTCGCCCCCACTCCGGACTACGGTCCGGGGCGAAACGCAACGGCAAGGAGGAAGGGACGAAGCGAAAGAAGGAAAGAAAGAGGAGCGAGTGAATGAATGGATGAGGGCGCGACCCCGGGAGGGCAATAACCAGGAGGGCGCGCTCGGATATGGACGGACGGCCGAGTGGAGGCGCGCCGACGGGAGGGCCGGGCAAGGGAGGGAGGGAGGGAGGGAGTCGCGTGTTTGCGAGTCGCGCTTCGAAAGCCGCCGAGAGAAAAGGGGTGCGAGAGCACCCTGGCTGCCCCCTGCCCCCCGCCCCTTGCCCCACCCCGCCCCCCACCTCTCGCCCCGCCCCCAGCCACCCTCCGCCCCCCCTCCGCCCGTCTCTCCGTCTCTCGGCCAGCCGCGCCGGGAAAACCACCCCTGCCTCCCGCACCCTCTTCCGACTCCACCCCCCGCCACCTCCAACCCCCTCCACCCCCCATGGGTCGTCCACACACCCTCCCCTCCACACCCCTCAAATATCCAAGCTCTCTCTCACCTTCCCTAATCTAGATCCACCCCCAAATACCGACCACTCACTTGAAATATATATATATATATATGTATATATTTATGCGGTGCTCCGGTAAAATGCAGATTAGATTATTAGCCTATATCCGCCCCCGGGTTTTTCGGTTCCACCGACACCCCTATTCTCCCATCAAACCTCCTTAAAATAAGCAGTCTTTCTGTAATCCCCCGCCCTCCCTTCTCCAATCAATGCCCAATTGTCTAAGTTTCCTCCCCAATCTCATCTCGAATTCTTCAAACACATCCAAATCTCCGCCTATTCCCCCATGCATTTATACAATGTATGTATGTATGTATGCATATATATAATCATATATATATAAATATACATATATATGTATATTTGTACAGAAGAAATGCCTTTCTGTCGTCCCTTGAACGCCTGACGCTCTCCCAGAAGAGGCAAGGGGTGTCGGAGTGTGGCGGGTTGCCCCCGGGCCTCCGACACGTTACGAGTGCCTAGGAAAATGTGCCGCCGACCCCCCTGTCACAAAGAAGGCCCCGATCGCGAATATCCCCCCGTCCCGAGAGTCTACTGCGGACACGTTTGCCGTGGAAACCGCTCTTTTTGGCCCCATTCACGAATACATAGATAAATATGTATATATGTGTATATATATATATATATATATATATATATATATATATGTATATATATACATAAAATAACATGCCGACATTTTGGTTTTCCTTTTTTTTTTGCTTTTGCCCTGGATCTTTTTGGCACGCAACTCAAACTAAATTTATTCATCCTTTTGAGTGCTTGAAACATACAGTTTCAAACTTTCAATTAAAATTATTAGTTATGGATTAATCTCATCCATGTAAAATTAAATATATATATATATATATATGTATATGTATATATATATATGTGTGTATATATATATATGTATGATGAGCACAAGGTTTAAAAAGTCGTAGCTGTCAGTTTATTCTTGCCTTACGTGTATTGTCAGTTTGGCTGCTGTTTTGTGTTGATGACGCTGTACATATCTGCTTTTCCTTCTGTCAGAAACTCAACACGAGAAATATTTTTGTGAACTGGGTCTAGGGTCCCATTAGTAGTGCATGAAGCATATTATATTTCAAATTATGTAAAAGAGAGACCGCGGTTCGAATCTCACTCATTTCATGGGCTTGGTCATTAAACTGCATTTTCAAGGAGTTATCAATCTGGATTAAATCATGCACCGCTTTTGACAAGAGAGATTTTTTACTAAAAATGTTTTTTGAGTCCCCCAATGAAACAAAGAGTTTTTCCTTCGGATGTACTCTCAATTAACGCATGGCAAATTCTCTTCCCCCACCCCCACCCCCCCTCACCCTTTTTTTTCTCTCGTACCTCCACCGCCCGACCGAATCTCCAACCCCTCGCACACCCCAACGCCTTCCCTCGCCCCGCCTCAACCCCCAATTCCTCCACCCCTCGCCCCACCCACTTCTCCCCGACGACGACCGCAAACCCTGAACACCCGCCACGCCCCCACACAACCACCACCACGCCACCACCCACCACTCCTTCCACCCCCACGACCCTTTCCCTCGCCGGGGGGCCTCCCGCCCGCGGCGCCCCTATGTTCGCTCACAAACAACAACCAACAACAACTAGGCAACTATTCTCGGCTCGCGTGCGAGATCCAATTCGTTCGCTCGATGGGCTACTACCTGATCCAGATCTACATCCCGTCCGGGCTGATCGTGATCATCTCGTGGGTCTCCTTCTGGCTGAACCGGAATGCGACGCCAGCCAGGGTCGCCCTCGGCGTCACCACCGTCCTCACCATGACCACCCTCATGTCCTCCACCAACGCCGCCCTCCCTAAGATCTCCTACGTCAAGTCCATCGACGTCTACCTCGGAACCTGCTTCGTCATGGTCTTCGCCTCGCTGCTCGGTAAGTCCTCTTTCTCTACCAAACCCCACCCACACTGGCACCCGCCTCCCCTCCCCCCTTCCCCGCCGCTCACCACGCCCCCCAATTCCCCCCCTCCCCACGCCCACTGGGTCGGTCTTGCCTTCCACGCGAGAGGACACCGAGGAGAGGGAAGCGGTGGCCGGGAGGGGACCCGCCCGCGCCACGCCGGACAGAGAGAGGTGGGTGCGTGCGAGCGAGCGTGTGTCTGTGTGCGTGCGTGAGCGAGCGCGTGATGGTGCGTGTGCCGAGAAGGGCAGGTGGAGGGAGAAGAGGAGGGTGGGCGGAGGCGAGGTAAGGCGGGGCCCCCGCGGGAGGAGAGAGAGTGGCTGCTGAGGGGCACGCGGCGCTGAACGGCGCTGGAGGATCGCCCCGGCGGATGCCGCTCCACGCAGTCGAACCGTAAAAGGTTTTTAACGGGCCCGGGGGGGGGGGGCAATGAAAGAGGAAGCGAAATGGACTCGGAATTCTCCATGCCGGCATTCAAAGGTAAACAATTGGAATGCTGGGAGTCATTGTCTCGATGCACATTATATTTCATGATAAATGTAAATGAAATGATGATAGTTCCATGTCCCCGATTGATAAATAATTACTATGTACAGCGGTTACTCTCTTGTCTAAAAAAATGTTTCGGGAATGGAAAGAAATAAAGGTAAAAACATTGCGAAATCATCTCGGCTGAGATCTCCGCAAGCATTTTCTTTTCTTTTCTCACTCATTGAGAACGCTCGGATCCATTAAAAAATAATAGAGGGCTGGTAAACAGTTTTGTTAATATGTAGCGTTGAAACCGCTCAGCATTGTGTATATATATATATATATATATATATATATATATATATATATATATATATATATATATATATATATATATGTATGTATATGTGTGTGTATGTTTATATATACACGCTGCCGATTAAATTTCATTGCTAAAATAATTAAACTACGAGGGTCATCCGGAAAGTAGTACCCGTTCGTGAAATAAAGACACAAAAGTAAATATTAACAAACATAAAAAAATTTATTTGAAAGAGGATACTTTAAACTACTTCTCAACATAATCTCCAAGCAAATTAAGGCATTTGTCATAACGTGTGACAAGTTTCTGTATTCCTGCTGCATAGTCCTTCGCCGCCAGCTCATTGAGATACGCGAGGGACCCATCTTGCACAAATTTTTGCATAATGCAGATGGTGTTTAACAATTTCATGAACAATTGTTCGAGAAACATTGGGAAAATGCTCACAGATGTCATCAATTGTGACGCGCCGATCGTTCCTCACGAATTCGTCAACTGAGCTCACCAGTTGGTCTGTAATGACAGACGGTCTCTCCGAACGCTCATCGTCGTGTGTGTTCCCCCTCCCCATGTTGAAGTTGCGACACCACCGCCGAACAGACGACTCGTCCATTACATTGTCTCCATACACCATGGGAATATCACATGGGCGAACGTTTCTTGCATTGAGGAATTTAATCACTGCCCTCACTTCACAACTGGCGGCGTTCTCAATTTTTTTAAACATTGTAAACAATCACAGAAACAACACAGGCAATGCTAGCGTCACGCAACTTGGCTCAGAGAAGGCAGACAAGTCACTGAAGCTATCTGACCTCGTCCAGCGGCTACTCGCGTCGTCAGCACTTCATGCGGCACGAACGGGTACTACTTTCCGGATGACCCTCGTTGTTATTAAATTGAGTAAAAGGGAATTAGGACATGTATTTAGAGAAAGGGAAATAATTATAAAAATAAGTCGAAAGCTTCGTATTTTAAATATCAAAAGAGGAGTGAGCGACTGACACGAAATAAAATGTCCAACATTTGTTCTGTCTTTCATGAACAGTAATTGAAAAGTATAATCATTAACGTAAACCCTAAGATCAAATTTTTAAGATATACTATTTTAAATCACATTCGCTTTGCTATTATATAATTAATAATATTAACACTAAAACATTATATATTGCATGTTATATATTCATTCACATGGATATCGATGCAAGGGAAAGGGATAGGAACACGTTCAAATGTGTACAAGACAAACACAGGATTGGGGGGTAAGGTAAAATGGAGCAGATCAAAAGCGTAAAAAGGTTTCCATGACCGGAACTCGAACCACGGATCTTCTTTTTAAATAAATAAATCTATATACATATACATATATATATATATATATATATATATATATAGTTAGTCACATGTGTGAGCGATGGCATATAAAATTTGAAACACATAAAAAGGCACTCATAATTTTGTTTTTTGAATATTTCGGTGGCACAATCAACTTTTGAGGAAAGCTGAAGATAGGGGTGATGTGTGCAGGAGGAGAGGGTAGGTGTACCAGAGGAAGATGGGAGGGGGAAGGGTTTGGGGTTGACCGGCAGGGGTGGGGGACAAAGGGATGGGAGAGCGTATCCCCAAAGCGGGCAAAGTTCTGACCGAGGTCCGAGCAAACTCCCGGAAGCCAAAAATGCATGCATGGATGTTTCTCACCTTTATCGCAATATCTGAGGTGGGGTGGGGGAGGGGGTGGGAACCAATGACCGACACATTGTAACAGTCATTGAAAGAGCATTCACGAAGGGAGTCATTTTTAGTGACCAGTGGAGGATGGGAGGGTGTGGATGCAGAGGGGCGTGGTGCACCGTGGAAGGAGGAACTTAGTTTGCAGCTTTTTAAGGTAAATTATAGGGGGAGAGCATCAGCGGGTCGGTTGACGGGAGAGAATTGGACATGATTAACATTGGGGAACATGGCATGGTTTGCCATGGCTTTGTGGATGGCTTAGGACTTAGTTAGCTAACGGGGCTTAGCGAATTTCGATGTGTAGGATAAATTCAGTGGTAATACACCACACCCCTCGACATCCGCATTAACAATCATCGAGCCTCTTACTTCCGGTGCTTCTGCCCTCGAAAAATTTTTAAAAAATTGTCAGCGCCTTTTAAGTTTCTAAGTTTTATACGCCATCACTTCGTTTGGGACTAACCTTATATAGTATTCACTTTTGTGAACATTCTTCGCGAATTTATATGTATATATAAATCAATAAATATATCTATACATATTTAGATTAACTACAAACACTATAAAATGTGAGTGTCCTTTTACGTATTATCTATTTCACTTTGTTTCTCGATTGTCCCGTCCGAATGCTTCATATACGTATATATATATATATATATATATATATATATATATATATATATATATATATATATATATATATATATATATATATATATATATATATATATATATATATATATA